>NC_140942.1:96756341-96923841 GCF_014529385.1 Adiantum capillus-veneris
AGTGACATGCCCAGCTTTTCCGAGTCGTGGGGTTTAATAAGCCTTTCCCGACCCAGCCCTGCATTATCCATAAAGGTGACCCCCATGGTCACCATTCTCACCATCAGTTAGTACCACCAATGTGCAGCAGACACTCAGCCCACAGTACCCAGTCCTCTGGCATTTTTCTCCGTAACCTCCAGCACCCTAGTGTTTTTGTCTACATCAGACTAAAGCATCAAATCCACCCCACAGTACCAGATCAGCACTACCATTGGCATTTCCAGCCCTCACACAGCAAATCAGCCAACCTTTTCTACAATCGCACATTTCAAGATCAGCCAGCGCTTTCAGATTTCAGCCCTGTTGGAATTAGGGTTGCAGAGAAACGCACACAACTTGGAAATGACGAAGGAAGCTCAAGGCACACAATAGAGAGTATGCAATGGAAAGATGGATAGCCCTAGAGTGATGGGCGTATATCCAATGCTCGGAGGAAAAAACCTCCTAAAGAGGGAAAAATGCCCCGGCGGTCCTAGTGTGTTCACACACATCACTAGCACATGTATATAGTAACAAATCCCCCTTGGAGTGATGCGGTGACCGAGAGCTGGCACATTAGTAAACGGAAGTGACATGCCCTGAGGACATGATCAGTCCACAAAGGGAGCCCAAAGCTTTGCGGAAAGCTTCAAGCTTCTCACGAGACAATGCCTTTGTGAAAAGATCTGCAAGGTTGTCCTGTGTTGGCACATAAGCCAAGCTGATCTCTCCTGCTGAGAGCGTCTCCCTGACATAGTGGTAATGCACCTCAATGTGCTTTGTGCGAGCATGAAAAACTGGGTTCCTCGCAACTGCCAATGCGCTCTGACTGTCAGTGTAGATAGTGTTGGCAGTGTCTTGTCCAACACCCAAATCAGCCATAAGGCGTCTGAGCCATATACACTCAACCGTAACTGTGAAGACTGCCCTGTACTCAGCCTCACAACTCCAAGTGGCCACACTAGGTTGCTTCTTGCTCAACCATGATATACATGAACTGCCAAGCATGAAACAAAAACCACTTGTGGACACTCGCATGTCAAAACAACCAGCCCAATCTGAGTCCGAAAAAGCACGTAAGTCTGGCGGCAATGATCCCCCCTAAGGATAAAACAAGCGAAGATGTAAAGTGCCACTAAGGTAGCGGAAAATCCTCTTGACAGCCTGCCAATGCTTAGACACTGGGCTATGCATAAATCTGCTGACCTGTGAGACTGCAAACTGAATATCTGGCCTCATGTTGCATACATAAATGAGGAAGCAAACAGCAGTTTGGTAAAGAGTGACATCAGCAAGATCGCCAGCATCATGTAGACTCAACTTCAAACCTGTTTCCATGGAAGTGGCAATAGGTTTGCAATCCTCAAGTCCAAACTTACATAGCAATGTCTCTATGTAACTTTTCTGACACAAGGCAATACCACCATCACACTGCTTAAATTGTATACCCAAGTAATCATGCAACAGCCCCAAATCTTTCATCTTGAAAGTAGCATTCAAATCAGCCTTAAATTCAGCAATATGTCTCTCATTTGGTCCAATGATCAGCAAATCATCGACATAAAGAACCACAATGAGAAGTACATCACCCTCCTGCTTTACATACAATCTGCTTTCTGTTGGACTGTTACGAAAGCCTCGTTTAACCAAATGAGTGTCAGCTTTCTCATACCAAGCACGAGGAGATTGCTTCAGCCCATACAAAGCCTTCTTCCATCTGCACACTTTGTCCTCGTCCTTTTATGACAAAACCGCGAGCTGCGTTACATAAACTTCCTCAAATATGTCACCATTCAAGAAAGCAGTAACAATGTCTGATTGATGTACATCCCAACCAAAATGAGCTGCCAATGCACATAGAGAACACACAGTAGTCATACGACAAGTGGGAGCAAAAGTCTCTTCATAATCTATGCCTTTTTGCTGTGCATAACCCTTTGCAACAAGTCAAGCCTTATGGCGATCGATCTCACCATCCGGCTTGCGTTTCAACTTGTAAACCCACTTCGTACCAAATGCCTTTTTGCCAGGAGGCAAATCACATAAAGTCCATGTGTCATTTTCTATAAGTGCACCATATTCTGATTACATGGCAGCCATCTAATTTTCTGAATTCTGTGCCTCATGAAAAGACAGAGGCTCCTCGACATCATGTAAGCTACACACAGCCAAAGCATAACAATCTGATGCATAAGATGCATGGCGAGAGCCTGAACGAATACGAATAGACAAAGATGCATCCAATTTACTGTCACGCAAAGTGTGCACCAGCCATTTTGGCATACCTCTAGCCTGCTCATTTTCAACCCTTTCCTCATCAAGTACATCATGTACATCTGCATCAATAATAGGCTGATCTGTAACATTTTCAGAAACCCCCATAGGTTGTACATTTGCCTCATTGGAACTTACATTCGTATTTCCACCACTGAAAAGAGGCAACAAAGTGAGATAAATGTCCTATGAGCTTACATTACCGTCTCTAGTACATGACAGCAAGGGCTAAATAGAATCTTCCACAAACACTACATCCCGTGAAACCAAAATACGCTTTGTTTGCGGATGACATAACCTGTAACCTTTGCTTTCAGCACTATAACCAACAAAAATACATTTGACAGCCTTATCATCCAATTTTCTGCGCTATGTTTGTGGCACCAAAGCATATGCCAAACAGCCTAAAACACGCATGAGCTCAATAGAAGGCTTTCTATCATGCCATGCTTCATATGGAGTAATAGACTACAAAGCTTTCGTAGGACACCTGTTAAGTACATAAGTGGCACACATGATGGCCTCAAGCCAAAAAAAAAATGCGGCAAAGCTTGACTTTTGACCATACATAGTGCCATTTCCGTCAGTGACCTGTTTTTCCTCTCAACAACACCATTTTGCTGAGGTGTATAAGGCATTGTACATTGGTGTTTTATCCCACGACTAGCCAGAAATGCATTAACTTCATGAGACATATACTCCCCCCCTCGATCGGAACGAAGGGTGCCCATAGTACATTTCGAGACATTTTCAGCCATAGCCAGAAATTGTTTGAAGCACATAAAAACTTCGGACTTCGCTTTAAGCGGAAATACCCATGCATGCCTGGAGTAATCATCAATGAAAGTCACGAAGTAAAGGTAATTGCCCAAGGACGGAGTTTGCATGGGCCCACAAACATCACTATGCACAAGCTGCAACGTGCATGTAGCCCGAACTGAACCATCCTTTGGAAACTTAGAATGTTGCATCATACCCAAAATACAGCCTTCACAAACATGTTTGACAAGTGCTTCAAGAGGCGGCAAGGAAGCAACCATATCAGATTTCTACAAACACAGCAAACTGGAAAAATTCAGATAACCAAAACGTGCATGCCAAAGTTCTGCATCTGAAATAGCCCTTGAATCTACAACAACATTTGCAAAATTTTGTCCACACTTGTCATACAAAGTGAGCTTATACAACCCACGGCACAAAAGGCCATGCAACAATTTTATCACCAAAACTGAGATCATGAATTGTACATCTGTCATCCACAAATTTGACTACAAGTCCAAGTCTAGCAAGTGCAAATACAGACAAGAGATTCTTCTTGATTCCAGGTACATAAAGTGCATCAACAAGTGTGAAGGAACTGCCATTTGCAGCAGTAAGCACAATCTTTCCAACTCCTTGAACCGGATAAGAGGCATTGTTGGCACAAGTGACTGAATTCCCATGAGGGACAGACTCAAGAGAGGTAAACAATCCACGATGTGAGGTAATGTGCTTTGTAGCACCACTGTTGAAATACCACACATGAGAATCTGCAGCAACTGACAAGTATGCATCATGGACAGCAAGATTGTAAGTGCACTCTGCGCTAAAAGCCCATTCTGCATCAACATCAGCAACACAATCTCCTTTCACAGAAGACTCAACAATGGCTGCATTTGTAGTGGAACCAACATTTACAGTGGAACCACCCTCTTTCTTCTTAGCCTCTTTGGCCTTCAACTTAGGACACGACTTGCTCAAGTGATCATTAGCTTTACAATAATGGCAACGCGTCTTCTTTTTGCCCTTATCACCAGAATTTCCAGATGAATTGCTGCCAACAGAAGCATTAGGAACAGAAGTTTTGCCACTCGCAGCAGAACCATAAGAAGTGGCCGCATTGCTTACCACCCTTTCTTTGAGAAGCAATAAAAGCCTGTTCAACTGCACGCTGCCTAGTTTTGTTTTTTCTGGAAAGTGACTCTTGCAATAGCAATGTGCATAATGCATCAAACTTGACAACTTCAAGATTTCCTTGGGTCATCAGTCTCCAAGTACTAGCAAAAGTCTGATAGGAATCTGGTAAGGTATCAAGAACACTCTGCACAAGGGAACTGTCTGAAATGACTTCACCTGCAGAACTAAGTTGCTCATTGATATCCTTGACACCAGCAAGGAAAGTGTCCATATCATCTTCCTCATGCATAATCTTCGACTCCAGCTCTTTACACAGCAAAGCAATTTTAGCCTCATTGCGGCTTGCATAAAGACCTTCTAGAATATCCCAAGCCTGTTTTACAGATTTTGCTGAACGAATGTGAGAAACAATAGTGCACTTCACAGACAACGCAATCAATGCATGAGTCTGCGCATCCTTTACATCCCAACAAGCTTGTTCTGCCGTAGGCAAAACAACGCTAATAGCAGCAATCCTTGCAACAAGACCTGCAACATCCTCAACATCGCCTACACCCTCAGAACCTGGACGTACATCAATGCCCTGCACAATGTTCAAGACGCCCTTTGACACAAGAACATGTTGCATCATATAAGCCCACATAGGGTAGTTGTCCCCATCCAACCTGTCCTCAGCAGCAAGCATCTTGAACACATCTGTGTTGTTGTCAGCCATGATAGATGCTGCACCTGATGTGAAAACTGCCCGAAAATAGGAGAAACGGAGCGGGAACAACACGTGCTATATAGCACAAACCGTAGAAGACTATGGACACCTAATATGCAGAAAACGGCACTGACTGAAATTCTGCACAAAGTGACGAAATAGCCTGTGCAGTACTGCCTGTAGTGAAAACGGAGGCCAAAATGAGCCCAAATCAAAAATCTGAGCAGACTAAGCTCTACGAGCTTTCCCCAAAATTTCTGTCGACCTATGAACGCTTGCCAAAGCTCACTAAAATCGGAGAAAGTGAGCAAGCGTGTGCTGGAACAGCTGGTGACTAAGCCCAGGAGGACGCAACCTGCTCTGATACCAATTGTTGGAATTAGGGTTGCAGAGAAACGCACACAGCTTGGAGAAGACGAAGGAAGCTCAAGGCACACAATAGAGAGTGTGTTACTTAGTATGCAATGGAAAGATGGATAACCCTAGAGTGATGGGCGTATATCCAATGCTCAGAGGAAAAAACCTCCTAAAGAGGGAAAAAATGCCCCGGCGGTCCTAGTGTGTTGACACACATCACTACCACATGTATATGGTAACAAGCCCATTTCCATCGCCACCATCGGCATCCTCGACATCGGTATAGCAAATCAGCCCTTAGCCTCGCCAATTTACGGATCTAGACTGAAATTCCCTAGCCTTTTGCATTTCCAACCCTTAGCCTCTCAGATTCAAGCATCTACCGCAAAAATCATACCTGTAGCCGAGAACGGCTATGCCTGCTTCATACTGGAAGCTTCTGGGCGGAAGAAGTTACTACTCATATCTCCTTGCGTAGGGGATGCCCACACGAGTTCTCCTTGGCTGAAATCTACTTCTTGAATGCATCAGAGTGCTGAAATTTTCGTGGGCAGCCAGTACTACGCTTATGTGAGTGTGGCTATTCCCCGTAGGGATGCACAGAAGCACCTATGGGTGCACTTTACCTTCGTTGCGCGCTTCGAAGCCTCTGCACGGCCTTCACAGGCGCCAGAGCAAGAAATCGTGAGGAGAGAGAGGGAGAGGATTGAACTGCGAGCCCAAAGAGGAAGCTCTGTGAGTGCGTGTAAACTATTGTAGACCACCCCCACGTGGTAGCGCTGCGTCCTCTTGTAGCCTTGCGAGGAAATTCTAGGCCATCTGGCGTTGCATGAGAAATGAAATGAAATGTTATATTAACGTCTTCAAAAGGCCAAAGTGACCTATGATACCTGAAAGTTACAATGTGGTGGATCTGATACAAAGTCCGAGTAACAAAAGTAACAAAAGAGAGAGAGAGAGAGAGAGAGAGAGAGAGAGAGAGAGAGAGAGAGAGAGAGAAATGAAATGAAATGTTATATTAACGTCTTCAAAAGGCCAAAGTGACCTATGAGACCAAAAAGTTACAATGTGGTGGATCTGATACAAGGTCAGAGTATGACAAAATGACAAATGTCACAATAAAATACTATGGAATCCTAAACTACTAGGTGTGAACTAAGCAGCTAGCTGGGATAGCTGGATCACAAGAGATCCAGCATCGGTCGCTGGCGGATCTCATCAATCTCCTCCATGGTCAGTAGTCTGACCGGGTGTCGTGCATGTCGAGCCAAAGTGATCCAAATCCTCTGATGCAGCCTCCGCCAATGCTGTGTAGTCCTCTGCAGTCGTGGGCGTCTGGATCTTCCCAGCTCAATCGCTCGGTCGATCAGTGTGCCTCTGGTGTGAGGCGACGAGCTTTGCTGTGGTAGTAACTCCTTCGGGTGTCCAGTGGCAGCTCTAGAGAAATCTGTGATCTGTCTCTGGGACTGGCTAGCCTCTCCTCTCATCAGGCTCTCTCTGTGTCTGCGTAGCTTGAGCAAAAACAAACCCAAGCATCTCTGATCCTCGTACTGCATGACTCTAAAGAATGGTCCAAAGCCCTCTCTGAACAAGCAATGGAAGCGGCCTCGTATCTCGTAGTAGACGGTCGTAGTAGACGGGGCAGTGGCATGTGTAGTGCAACTCTGTCTCAGGCTCGATGTCACACAGGGGGTCCTAGCCTCTGCTGGTACTCCGATGTATCTCCTAGTCTCGATCAGCAGCTGGTGTGAAGATGTATGTATCTGGGCGATAGCGCATCGTATCCCATGAGACAAGTGAGTGTCCATGTATCTGGGCCTCGTCACAAAACCATCAACCGTAAGCTGGAGGAGATGCTCTCTGTAGAAAGCCATCTTCGTGCCCAGCTCCTGTGCTGGTTGTATCCATGTTCCTCCTGGTGTCTAGCTGAGTCAAGTCCTAGCGGATGAGCCCGGTGATCTCGGACTGTGTAAGAGTCAGAGAGGGTGCATCCAATGAGTACTGGAAGGGAGGCATTCTGTCTATGCTGAACCCATGCGCCTGAAACCATGATGTCATCTCCCCATACCAGCATGCTGTATCTCCTTGCATGGCTAACTGTCGAGAGGACTCAAGTGCAAGGCGGGCATATCTGTCTCTGGGAAGTTCCCACATGCAGTGTATGAAGGAGACCGATCTAGTGAGCACCTCAACCACTAGTGGGGGGGCAGCTAGCTCTGCTCAAACAATAGCACGTGGTACTGAGGCCTTGGCTCTAATGAGCCGCGAGATCATAGAGACCAGAGGCTTCTCCATGTCCCCCCATCCATCACTGCGGCCTGTCCTCCCGTGATGATCTAATGAAGGTCCCCAAATCTCAGCTCCATAAAGCAATGCAGAAGCCACCACAGTGTCAAAGAGCCAGAGCTTCGTCTGAGGCTCCTGAAACTGAACATGTGAACACATCCTTTCCAATCTACCCAATGCTGCATGGGCTCTGGTCAATCTAGTGTCTGCTGCCCTCCTCAATGAAAATGTTGGCCCACTAAAAACCACTCCGAGGTAAGTGTACGCCTCTGTATATTCCATAGTCTCCTGGCCGTATGTGAATGCTGGCGCTGATCTCCTGATCCACTGTGGGGTGGTATTAAATACCATGACCTTGGCTTTACCAAGGTTGACGGACAAACCACTTTCCTGAGCAAACCTATTCAAAGCATCCAAGTGACGTTGCATCCCCTCCGGAGAGTCGGAGATCAACACAATATCATCAGCATATAACAATAATGGAATCCATGTCCCTGCCAGCTGTGCACCTCTATCACCATGTCTCTCAATGTAGTCAGAAACCGCATCCACATACATACCAAATAGAGTAGGAGAGAGCGGGCAGCCCTGCTTCACCCCAATAGTGGAGTGAATCGGTGTGGATAGACCCTCTGAGGTGCGTACCTGCCCCACTACTGACCTGTATAATGCCATGACCCCCCCAATGAGCTTTGTGGGTACTCCCATCTGCTGTAATCTGCGCATCAATCTAGCTCTAGGCACTGTGTCAAATGCTTTGCGGAAATCCACAAAGATACAATAGATCCGTCTCCCACGCGATCTACCCTCCTCAATGATGGCTCTCAATGACAAGATATGGTCAAGAGTAGAAAAACCCCTCCTGAACCCTGCCTGCCAGGCTGCACGTATCCCCTCCCTCTCTGCCCATCCACTCAGCTGCTGCTCAAGAATAGATGCGTACAACCGTGCCAATGTGTGTCCAATCATGATAGTGCGATAATTCCCAGGCTCCATAGGGTCTCCCGACTTGAAGATAGGTACAATAGTAGATAGACTCCAAGTATCCGGCAAGCCCTCACACATGGCACGGTTAAACATCACTGCTAGAAGCTCTGCTAGTAGATCTCTGGCATGCGTGAAATGCTCAGCCACTAAACCATCATGATCGTATGCTCTCCCAGTCCTCATCCTGTCAATGGCCTTCCTCGCCATCTCCGCAGTGAAAAAAGCACATGTGTGTGGGCATGGATCAGGAGGGGCGGGAAGGGGGGGCTGCTCAGGAACTATGTACAGAGATGATGCGTACTAGCCCCAGTCCTCTGTAGAAGTGATGGGGGGGGGGGGGGGGGGAGAGTGCTCTTGAAAGAGGTGCCATGCCTCACGTGAGTCCTGACTCAAGAACAGCTGATATAGATCCTGCTCTAGCCGAGCCAAAAATGCCCTCTTCTTCCGCCGCACTAGGCGTCGGAAGTCAATCTGTGAGTGTCTGTGAGTGATGTCCCCCAAAAGCACCTCCCTCTGAAGTCTAGCTCTAGTGTCCCGGCATTCCTCATCATACCAACTGTTCTGGGGCATGCTCCCCGAACGGCGTCTCTACTCAGGCTGCATCATGTAGTGTCTGTGTCAATATAGTAGTAAGCTCCTCCAGAGGTCGCCCTGGCTCCTTTGTGCATAGGCGTCTGTAGATCCATCTATGTATACAAAGTCTGTCTCCCGCGTAAAGGTGTAGCGAGTAGGGGCTGCTGTCCGTAGCCTGTGTGCTACACTAAACTGAAAAGAAATGGTCATTGACACAAGAGCATGATCCACTGCCACACCAACAGGTCTGGGTCCAACCGTGAGATCCTGGATACTAGAGATGAGGCTCGGCTGTGCCATGACATAATCCACTGTGCTGGCTCCATGTCTATGTGGAAAGCATGTAAAACCCCCTGAAGCGGGAAATCTCTGTAGGCCATTCAAGATGGCCAATCCATGTGCCGTCCCCATGTCTATCAAGTGTCGTCCATACTCGGTGTATTCTCCATCTTGTGATAGTCTGGATAGGCCTGTCTCTGTAGCATCCAACTCTCTCAGCATCTCCTCTCAAGTATCATAAAATACTGTCTGATGATGGGCAGTCCTAGCGTTGAAATCCCCTAGAATGATGATGTCACCATCTCTAGAGAACTCCCATATGTCATCATCCAAAATAGAGAAAGGGGACTGTCCTCTGGGTGGTGCATACACTAACGTGCTCGGGGGAAAGTAGCAAATAGCAATGTAAAGATATCTGTCTGTCTCTGCTCTCAGTCTCACCCACATGTACCTAGCTTGCTCATCTCTGCGGGCTATATGTATCAATGGCTGCAACTCCTCCCTGAATAACACTGCCACTCCTCCTGATCCTCGCCCTCTGCGCTCTGATCGTGTCTCCTGTCTATAGGCAGTCTCCCATCTATATCCACTAATGTGAGGCATAGGTTGGCCAAGGGTCTGATGTGTCTCAGAGTAGAAGACGATGTCTCTTCCCCTGAAACTATCCTCAAAGGCGCCCACATCAAGTCGCATAGATCCATTACAATTCCACGTGGCAACTTTGAGGGTGGTCCCATGGGTCTCGCACCGTCATATGGAGCGCCGCTCTACAATCACAACCCGGCCATCTCTGTAGAAGGCCGTCTTTCCCTTCTCCCTTGCCGATTGAATCTCTGGCATTACCTCTCTCATATGCGCAAGTTGTGTGAGCGTGAGGTCATCTCCAAGAAATATGCCCATTTTCTTTAGTGTAGGACGCTTCTTCAAGAAGTCCTTTTTTGCCTCCATGGATGGGAGACGGATGATTAGAGCTCTCCCTTTTGAAGTCTCCCCATTGCCTTGTGTCTTCTTCCCCACCCTCCATGCCTTTGTATGAGTAGCCTCACTACCCATCATGCAGAGAAGTTCTTCAACTTCCCCTTCCACCTCATCTCGGTCTTTTAGACCGGTTACTCTTATATGCAAAGCTCTAGTTTTCCTTCGTTGTTCTTCCTCTAGAGTCATGTTGATGATTGCAGGAGTGGGGACAGATGTGGTTTCTTTCCCTTTGCCTTTCTTAACGATTTCTATCCACTTCTCGGCCTCATCCGCCTTCTTTTGCGTCTTCATGATCACATCCATCCACGAAGACGTCTTTACCATCTTTTGTTTCTCCTCCTCTTTGATCATTCGTACCTGCTCTTCGATGACCTTGATTTCCTCTACTACCGAAGGCCGGAATTCCCCCTCCTCTAGTCCACTGCTCGCTCTATCAGCGAGTTCTCGCTTGAGAGCTGAGACCTCTTCTTTAAGTGCTTTGGAGTCCGCCTTAAGTGCTTGTAGCTCTGCGTGCAAGTTTTCTTTCTCTTTCTTCCACTGCGCGCCTTCGTTGAGAAACATTTGAAGAAGGTTGGCCTTTTCTTTCCACCATCCCTCCATATCTGCTTTCCAGTCTTTCATCTCCCTCTCCATTTGTGTGATCCGCTTGTTTGTAAGCACAAAGGTTGCCTTCGGATGGGGCTTACATACCAGCGAAGCAGTCATGACCTCCATCAAAAATAAAAATACAAATGCACTTCTGCCAAGTCAACCCACTATGTCCACTATGTCCACATCACACATACATCCCTGTCCCACATAATGCATACATGTGTGTTCCCCATATCAATCGTACATTTTTGAGATTTTACTTTTCTGCAAATTTCTGTCAATGCTGAAATTTATGTAATTCTGAAATTCTGAAAATTTCCCTGCAGGTCTGCAACTCGTGAAAAATGTAAATGTAAATTCTTTATTTTCTAATTCTGCAGGTCTGAGTAAATTTTGCAGGTCTGAAAAAAAATTTCAGGTGTGACTGCCCGCTATCTGCCCTGTAATGCACCTGCGGGCTTTGGGAGGAAGGGGGGAGGGGGGGCGACGTATTGTCACAACAGGCGCAGTCCAACTGGTGAGAGTAAACGCGCTGCTGTCCTGCTGAGAGAGAGCACATGGGGCTGAGTGGGCTGTGTGGGCAGCGCTCAGCAGAGCAGTAGGTGGCGTGGGCAGCGCTCAACAGGGCAGGTGGTGTGAGGCAGTCCAGCGCTCAACAGAGCAGGTGGCATGGGCGGTCCACACACACACACACACACACACACACACACACAGAGAGAGAGAGAGAGAGAGAGAGAGAGAGAGAGAGAGAGTTCGTACAAATAGAAACGCTAGTTGTTCCATATTTCTCACGTTATGATTAAGTTTCTTTATAAGTTTATTAAATCTTGCCCCTTTCAGATTGGCCCGACCGCTTAGTTTAGAAGGTTTTAAACTTTACACTTAAAAACGAGCATTAAAATCCGGATTCCTAACCAATGTGGAGCACCATGAACTCTACTGTTTCCTGGCCTCTCCCGACTCACTCGGTCTGCTCCTGTCGGGACATATTTACCATAGTAACATGGAACGGGGGGTAATCGTACCGAAATGGCGTTCCGGCCGGTTCTATGCGCCGAAACGGTGTCGGGAACAGAAAAACGTTCCGAATCCAGAATGTAACAACGGAACGGGCGGGACGGGCAACAGGAACAGTTGGAACGGGCATACGGAACGGCTTGGAGCAACGGACAGCAAAATTGAAAGAGAGAGAGAGAGAGAGAGAGAGAGAGAGAGAGAGAGAGAGAGAGGTGGCACTTTGGGAGATATTTCAAACCTCTCAAGACTAACACAAGGGAGGGGCAGGGGGTCCTTTTTTCTTTAAAAGCTATCAATATGGCTCAAGCGGAACGCGCAACCATCAATATGGCTCAAGCCTCAAGGCTCAAGATCCATCAATATGGCACAACTTACAAGCTTCATTGGGAGGGAAGGTGGATATTGTCACAAAGTGATGACGTAGCGGACAGCAAAAACCCTAATTTCTGCCAGAAACCCTAAAATTCCTGCAAACCCTAATTTCCGGAAATCGTAGAGGCGGAATATTAAAAATATATATATATTTTTTATTTTATTTTTTTTTTATTTTTTGGGAGGAAATTTTGAGCGACGCAAATCTCAGCTTTTCGCTTTGATTTGGGAGAAAGAAAGAGAAAAAGAGAACTTGCTTTTTATTGACTCTCATTGAGAGAGAGAGAGAGAGAATCTGCTTTTGCTTTCAAGCTTTTGGGGCTCTGCTTTTGGGCATCCCTTGTAACCTTTAAATTAGTGGTGAGGGCCTCACTTCTCAGAGCATCTGGACGCACAGTATGAGAGTGAAACCCTAACCGCTCTCTTGTACTTTGATGATTGATTAATATAAAAAGAAATACCGAAAGGGGCGCCAATCTTTGGGGCCAATATCGCTAGGCATGGAACTTCGCCGGGCCAGTGCAAATTTATTGTGATCTGTGAATTGTTTTGAAGTGGTTATTTGGTACTGTCGCGATTGATTCTTGACTTGGAGTGTCCAAGTCTGTTACAGTGGTATCAGAGCACGGCCGATTTCTCTTCTACGGGAAATCCGATCCCCGAATTTTATTTCCGCGGCACCTATGGCTTCAAGCAATGAATGATCAGTCGACTCCCTCTGCATCTGGAGATGCGGGCTGGGATCACAACGAAGATTCAGACAGAGAGTATGGCCCACCTCGGCCTACTCAGGCAGAGCAAAGAGACATGGAGCGTCGTCAATTGATTGGCGATGCAACAAAGATGATGCTCAATTTTGCCAAGGACCCGAAGATGGCAAAATATATGAACCAGATCTCTTTGGAAGAGGTACAGATGGAGTGGCAGAGAACCACAACACAACTCCCGAAACCTGCTCTCAAGAAACCTTTTGCCTCCAAGAAAATATACGGAGAAGGAACTGGAGAACGTGGTTGATGCATGGATTGCTCAGCTTTTTGACGCGCAAAAGAAAGCCAAAAAGCACGGCAAAAAGCAGAAGAAAGGCACTGACATCGCGGGATATTTGGGTCGTCGGTCGACATTTGACAAGGCAAAGAAATTGAAGAAGCGCGTCAAGTTTGAAGACCTACCCAGTTCTTCTTCTTCTTCTTCTTCTGACAGTTCTTTAAGCTCTTCAAACTCGAGCGAAGAAGACAGGAAAAGCAAAAAGCGAAGCAAGAAACAAAGCTTCGGAAACGGCAAGAAAAAGGCAAAGAAGGCTACATCTCGCCCAGAGACTGACAGTTCTACTGAGGACTCGTCTACAGACAACTCGGATTCCGATGACGGAAAGTTTTATGCGAACAAGAAGAATTTTTACAAAGCCAACCAGTATGACTTTCTCGAAGATAAAAGCAAGAAAGTCCGCGAGTTTAAGGAAGGTGGCCACTCGATCAAGTTTGATACTTTTTCAAGATACTCAGATGCTTCGAAGGCTTTGTCGTTTATACAGCAGTTTGACATCGCTTTCGCGGGAGGACGCTATTCAGAGCACTCCAAGATTCGGAGAGCTGTCTCTTACTTTAAGGGGAATGCTCGTACTTGGTGGTCCACGCTTCTTTTAAAAAAGACTGCGCCGGTTAAATGGCTGAAATTTAAGAAGCTTTTTTCTTTCTTCTTGGTTGACTCAAGAGTTTGAGCGAGATATACGAGCTGCTTGGAACCATCTTCGGATGACCAAGAAAGATACAATCAATGCTTATCGTGAAAGATTCTGGAGCTCTTTTCTACCCGCCTCTTTTCACTGCTTGGAACAGAAGTCAGCTTCTATTCAGGAGTTGATAAGTCATGCGAAGCGGGGCTTTGCCATTCACTCTAGCAGTCTGACCTACCCCACAGATGAGGCCATGACACAACGAGCCGAACAGACTTTTGGGAATGAAAGTAGAAAGAAAAAGAGCAACCCAGAGAACAAAGGATGCACGACCCAAGCTTACTCCTGAGGAGAGAGCTCGCTTCATCAGAGAGGGGAAGTGCTTTGGATGCGGGGAACAGGGACATATCTCCGCGAAGTGCCCTAAAAAGGCAAAGAAAGAACAGCATGATAAAGACGACGGCAGGCCTGAGAGTTTGCGATCAACTGAGGAACGTGGCAGAAAAGGCAGATAGAAAAGCAGAACTGGTACCACATGGTGTGGAACCTGCACCGAATCTAATGAATGAAAGTACAAACTTTGCCGCTTTTGGGGGAAAGTGAAGGATCAGGAAGCTCTTTTGAAGGAGCCAAGGCCAACTTCTTTTCACTTGGAATTGGCGGCTCGATTTGGAATTACGCCCGACAGACTAACGCCACAGGCGAAGGTAGTTCGACTGGCACCCGGATGGGATGTTGCCATTACACCGAGCATTGGCAAACTTCGTTTGCAATGACAGGGGTGTTCAGGGCACGCGAGTGACGTTCTACTCACGATCCCTTGGTACCACAAGAACTACGCCGTGGTTGACTACCGGGCCGAGAAAGCGACTTTGATAAATGAAGGGCTTAAAGATTGTACTTGATGAACTTCAGTTTCTTACTCATTCTTTTGGAAGAGAACTGAACGATGGATAAAGGTTGAATATGTTTTGACCTGATCAAAAGAACGCCAAGATTTTTCTCCACACTCATGCCGATTGCTTTTCAGAGGGCCTGAAGATCAAACCATTGATCTGATACCTGGAAGCACGCCACCGAATCGGCCACCTCACCGTGTGAGCCGAGTACAGAATGAAAAGATTATGAACCCAGTGAAAGACCTCTTGGAAAAGGGTCTTGTCCAGCCTAGTACTTCACCGTATTGCTCTCCAGTGTTGTTGGTTTTGAAGAAAGACGGATCTTGGAGAATGTGCATCGACTATAGCACTCTCAACGAAATCACCATCAAGAACAGATTTCCGATTCCTAGGATCGATGATATACTCGACAGGTTACAGGGATCCTCGTGCTTTAGCAGGATTGACTTGAAGAGTGGATATCATCAGATCAGGATAGCGCAAGGAGATGTCTACAAGACAACTATTCGGACGACTTTTGGGTTATTTGAGTTTTTGGTGATGCCTTTTGGCTTAACCAATGCTCCTGCGACATTTAACCGGATGCTGGACAGGATTTTTCAAGAGTACAGGCTATTTATTGGAACTTTCTTTGACGACATCATTGTTTTCTCCAAGAATGAGCAGAACACAGAGATCATCTGCTTCAAGTCTTTCAGGCATTACGAGATCACACGTTAGTGATTAATGCACAAAAAAGTGAATTTTTCCTACCAGAGATACACTTTTTGGGACACATTGTGTCAGCAGCAGGAGTGCAAATGGACCCGGCCAAGATAGAGACTATCCGTGATTGGCCCGATTTGAGGATTGTCCATGAAGTTAGAAGCTTCTTGGGACTGTGTTGGTACTACAGGCGGTTCATAGAAAGTTTGCAGAGGTTGCTTCCCCTTTGCATACCTTGACACAAAAAGGAGTACCTTTTTCGTGGGGACCCACAGAGGTGACTGCCTTTCGGACATTGAAAGAGAAATTGACTACGCGACCTATTTTGACTTTGCTGGACTTGCAGAAGTCATTTGAAGTATATTGTGATGCTTGTGGTTGTAGTCTGGGTGCGGTCTTGATGCAAGAAGGCCATGTCATAGCTTGCGAGAGCCGTTTGTTCTCTAGGCCGGAGATGACAGCACAGATTTATGAGAAAGTGCTTTTGGCAGTTATCCATGCTCTTACTCAGTGGCGGCATTACCTACTCGGAGCGGATTTTACTGTCTTTCCAAACCATCAGAGTTTGCGCTACTTCTTGTCACAGAAGCAGCTTTCAGAAAAGCAGATGCGGTGGACGAACATCTTGTCATAGTTCCACTTCCAGATTGTCCATGTGCAGGGACAGAAGAATGTGGTGGCAGATGCGTTGTCTCGGAAACCGTTGGTTCTGGCTATTTCCGCGATACATCATAGGAGCTTCGAGAATATGGTCGATCAGTATGCCACAGATACAGATTTTGCAGATATTTTCACACGGATACGGGATGGGGAGACAATAGCGGGATACTCCCTTCGGGAAGGCTACTTGATGAAAAAGACTATGTAATGCGTTACACAGCCGTTGAGGGATAAGGTTATGACTGAATGCCACTCTCCACCTTTTACGGGTCACCGCGGCATTGCTACCACCATGAAGGGGGTAGAGAGATACTTCTTTGGGCCGAGACTCAAAAAGGATGTGGAAGAGTTTGTGCGCAGTTGCTTGGTATGCCAGAAGGTCAATTTTGACAGGCATAAGGCACAGGGATTGTTACAGCCTTTACTCGTACCCACCCACCCCTGGGAAAGTATTGCAATGGATTTCATTTTTGATCTCCCGAGAACACAGAAAGATCACGATGATTTCTCGATTACATGGCACGTCTCAGACGATTGTCTCCGACAGAGACCGCAGATTTATGAGTTTGTTTTGGAAGACAATTTGGGAGAACATTGGCACGCAGTTGCAGTTCTCGTCATCGTTCTACTTGCAGACTGACGGGCAATTTGAGATTGCCAATTCAGTGATTTTAGATTTATTGAAGTCTTGTATCTCGGATCAGAAGACTCAATGGGAAAAGAACTTACCTTTGGTGGAATTTGCCTACAATAACACGATACACTCTTCGACGGGGAAGACGCCATGTGAGATTGTTGAAAGTGTTGCGAAGGTTCCATCCTTCCTGAGCACGAAAGATTAGATATTGGAAGCGGATGTATATTCGCAAGATTTGGAGACGGCTTTTGCCAAGGTTCGCGAGACTTTACAGGAGTCTCAAGAATGACAGAAAAAGGCAGCGGGTCGCCATCGTCTAGACTTGAAATTGAAGGAGGACGATTGGGTGCTCTTACTTTTGAGAAGGCACGCCTGCGAAAGAAAAAGGGAAAGGAGAGGCTTTTTCCAAAGCTTAGTATGTGATACTACAGACCTTTCCAGATCACTGACAAGATAAATGATGTCTCCTTCCGATTCGAACTGCCAGATACTTGGAGGATTCATAATGCATGGCATGTGAGTCTCTTGAACCCTGTTAAGGGTGATGTGCCTGAAGATGGGGAGCCTGATGAGTAACCCGCAGTGGAAGAAAACGAGGAGATCCTTGTTCCTGAACAGATTTTGGCACATAATGATACGAAGAAAGGTAAAGTCCGAAGGCGGTTCTTGGTTTAGTTCAAGAACTTTCCTGCATTTGATGCGAAGTGGATGGAGGAGGAGGACCTAGCAGATACTCCTCGGATTGTGAAACTTTACCTCGATGCTTTGGTTTAGCATAGTCTACTCCAAACGGAACCCAAAATTCAGCTTGGCCGGAGATCTGGTGCAGTGGGATGCACAAGAGGGGAGTTACTCCACTCCTTTGTGAACAGATGCCTCGATGTTGATACTAAAGTCACTGATGTCTCTTTGAGCTTCAGAGATACTGAGAGCTGACAGTATTCTGCTGGATGACTTTATGAAATGGAATTCCTAATTATGATACTGATTTGTTCTTGACTTCTTGTGAGTGCAGGAACTGATAGCCGAAATGACTGCAGCATTTTGGTCTGATTGATCTCGAATAGACATGGTTGCAATAGGGGTTAGTCAATCGCACATCGATGAGGTCCCGATTGGACCTAGATGTGATTGCTAGCTACATTGCCGATAAATCATGGTCTAAGATCCAAATGAATGTTGAATGTCATGTGATGTCCTCTGATGTCGTGTGATGTGACTGTCGATTTTGTACATGTGCTAGATGTGTGTTCCTAGTACGTAGGTACTAACAGTCAGTGTCTGCTAGGACGGTTTATGGCTTTTGTCGGTTTTGCAGGCGTAATCGCGGTCGATTACAATGCTTTCAAGAGGGGGATATGTCACAAAGTGATGACGTGGCGGACAGCAAAAACCCTAATTTCTGCCAGAAACCCTAATTTCCGAAAATAGCAGAGACGGAATATTAAAAATATATTTTTTTTTCTTTTTTTTTTCTTTTTTTTTTGGGAAATTTTGAACGACGCAAATCTCAGCTTTTCACTTTGATTTGGGAGAAAGAAAGAGAAAAAGAGAACTTGCTTTTTACTGACTCTCATTGAGAGAGAGAGAGAGAGAGAGAGAGAGAGAGAGAGAGAGAATTTGCTTTTGCTTTCAAGCTTTTGGGGCTCTGCTTTTGGGCATCCCTTGTAACCTTTAAATTAGTGGTGAGGGCCTCACTTCTCAGAGCATCTGGACGCAGAGTCTGAGAGTGAAACCCTAACCGCTCTCTTGTACTTTGATGATTGATTAATATAAAAAGAAATACCGAAAGGGGCGCCAATCTTTGGGGCCAATATCTCTAGGCACGGAACTCCGCCGGGCCAGTGCAAATTTATTGTGATCTGTGAATTGTTTCGAAGTGGTTATTTGGTGCTGTCGCGATTGATTCTTGACTTGGAGTGTCCAAGCCTGTTACAGATATCCTTCCCATTCTCTCCTAGATAATCCAAACCCTCAAGCTCTCAAGAGTCAAAAACAGGCTCCCCCATGGCATACTTTAAATTCACCGTTCCGGACATCGTTTCCGTTCCGTTCTAAACAGTTGTCCTCAATTGTAGGGCTTCATGATACTAATGCACGATGTCTAAGAAATCTTGCAAATCTGGTTCTGTCATCCACTGAGCATCTAGAGGGGAATTGTTAAACTTTACTAAGTACTTACGATGAGTTCTTTGAAACTTCAGTTGGCGCTTCCGATGGTGTATAATCTCTTTTGGAAGAAGTATTCTTCAGTTTCATCTACCTCAAGGGGATCTTATGTAACTAGTTTTGCAGGAGGGTCGCCAACAAACTGTTGTAGAAGACTCATATGGAAAGCATTATGAATTTCCCAAGCCTGTGGAAGATCAAAGCAAAATGTGAGGTCAGTTATCTGTTCTGTAATCTTAAATGGGCCATGATATCTCTTAGAAAGATTTACAACTTTTCCTTTCTCGTTGGCATGTTTCTTAAGTTTGGATTGTCACACTGGAGAAGAACAAATTGTCCTTCAATTAGCTTGAGATCACAACGATGTCTATCTACTGCTTTCTTATGCTTTTCTTGAGATCGAAGGATAGAACGCTTCACTTGAGTGTCGGTATCGAGATCTTGAACAAATTCATCCGCTATATATATTTTATCCTTTGTGAAAAGGATTGGAGGAAGATGTGGTTTGCCATAAAGAACCTCGAAAGAAGGTTTTTTTTGTAGAGGAATGTACACTGTTATTATAGGCAAATTTTGTGAGATGTAGATACTTCCTCCATTCTTGTTGGTTACCTGAGACATAGCACTCTAAGATGTCTAGGGTTGTAGAATTAGCGATTTCACTTTATCCATCTAAGTGAGGATAATAAGCTGAAAGAAAATTCAGCTTCGTTTCTAGATTCGTAAAAAGTGCTCGCCAGAAATTTCCGATCATTCATGGGTCGCAATCACTGATAATCGTTGTGGGTATGCCATGATGCTTAAAAGTCTGGGCCAAGAAGACCTTGGCCATGTGGTCATGTTTGATGGTCTTTCTTACTGGAATGAAATGAGCTTGCTTACTCAATCTGTCCATAATAGTCCAGATTGCATCATTTCCATTCGAAGTTCGTCGCAAATCCATTATAAAATCCATAGCAATACTTTCCCACAGTACTTGAGGTACGGGTAGGGGCTGATGTAAACAAGGAGTTTTATGGTGATAATACTTAGCTTTTTGACATGGTACACATTCTCTGGCATATTTATCTATGTCACCTCGTAGTGTTGACCAATAGAAATATATTTTTGAGGCTTGTGTTGTGAACATTCTGCCTCTGTGTCCAGTTTGTATCTTGATGATGTATGCTTGCTATAGCATCTACTTGGGCCGTCCGGAAAGAGCATCTGCAACTACATTCTTGTTTCCACATGTGTATAGTATTTGAAAGTGAAACATGGAGAGGAAATTGGCCCATCTCATCTGTTTCTCAGACAATTTATGTTGAGAGAGAAAATACCGAAGACTTTGATGATCTGTCTTGATTGTATAATCAACTCCCAGAAGGTAGTGTTTCCAAACTGAGAGAGCATGAATAATTGCGTGAGTTCCTTCTCATAGATGGAAGCATGAAGCTCCGCATCATGAAGTCTTCTACTTTAATAAGCTATTGCATGGTCTTCTTGATTAAGAACTGAGCCAATGCAATCTCATGAAGCATCACAATGTACTTCAAATGTTTTTTGGAGATAAGGTACAGGGAGGATTGGCCCATGGGTGAGAAGATACTTAAGCTTTTCAAAAGATTCCTTCTACTTAACCCCCATACAAAGGATATCGTTTTCTTTGTGAGATCATGGAGAGGTGTGGTCACAAACTGCTGACGTGACAAGTCACTGAAGAATGGAGCCACTTTGCAAATCCCGAACCAAGGGGCCTAAACCCTAAGAATAAGCAAACGAAGAAGAAGAAGTTCCTACCAACTTATGGAACCACGTCCGATGAAGCCCAAGTGACACGAGAATAAAATAAAGCAAGACCCACACACACACACACGTGTGCGCGCGTGAAGCTGATGACGTGGCACAATTGTACGGATTTCAAGATTTTGCGATGCTGATGTGGCAGACTGTATGGATTTTCGTAGATTGCGTTGACTGTGCTGACATGACAGAACTGTAAGGATTTCCGTTAATAGCGCTGACTTCTTTTTGTACCAGATGCTTTTGAGTTTAAGGCTTTTCATGTAAACTGCTTTTGGGCCTATGGCCTTTAAATATGAGGCACCAGGTATAATCAGGAGTGCAGAGAGATGAGAGCACAACTTCAGAGGGATCTCCTTTTAGAAGTCATCACTTACAGACAATCTCGGATCACTTCCGGGCACCTTGTGCGATGGAAGAAGCGAGCTTACCTGCCCAGATGGGGCGAGACTTGTACCAATTGTTCTTGAGTACAGACTAAGGAGAGGCATGGCGACTCTTTCATGAGCACTCTCCTCCCCCAGTGATTACTTCCCCTGATGTGTGGGGCCAATATGCGACATCGTTACATACAGTTCTGGACAAGACCCCCTTCCACATCCTACAGAGCCATGCCCAGCTAAGAGCACCTTCTTTGCCACTGAGATGGTAAAGAGAGCCATTGGTAGGATGAGGACCACGAGGACATGTGATCATGATGGTCTAGTAGCAGAGCCTTTTATACATGCTAGGGATATGTTGGTAAAGGTTCTTGCAGTGTTGTTTAATCATGCCATGTGTAAGGGGTTACTTGAGACTTGGAGGTTGTCTACTATTGTGCCTATCTTCAAGGACGGTGATCCTACAGAGCCTGGGAACTACCCGCACTATTATAGTTGGACAAACATTAGCATACTTGTATGCATCCATTCTTGAGTAACACTTGAGGAATTGGGAAGAGAGTGAGGGGGTACGAGCAAGGGTCAGACCGGTTTCAGGAGGGGTTTCTCCACTCTTGATCATATTCTGACACTCAGAGCCATCATTGAGGAGGGCAAGTCACATGGGACGGATTTATTGCAGCTTTGTGGATTCCCGCAAAGCATTTGAGATGGTACCAAGAGCGAGACTAAGCACAGAGGGGGATTATGGCTCTATACAGATCAATGATGGGACATGTACGCACTCAGGAAGGGGTATCTGATTTAGTTCACTCCACTATTGGGGTGAAACAGGGTTGCCCATTGTCTCCTACTCTATTTGGTATGTATGTTGATGAGGTGTTTGATTACATTGAGAGAGAGAGGGTGATAGAGGTGCCAGCTGGCAGGGAAGTGGATCCCATTGTTGTTATATGCTGATGATATTGTGTTGATCTCTGACTCACCAGAGGTTATGCAGCGACCTTTGGATGCACTACATAGTTTTGCAGAGGATAGTGCATTGACTGTAAACCTTGGTAAAACCAAAATTAAAGTGTTTAACACCACACCGCAGTGGATCAGGAGATCAGTACCTACTTTCACATATGGTCAGGAGATTGTGGAGTATACAGATGCATACACTTACCTCGGTGTAGTCTTCCTTGGGCCGAGATTTTCTTTGAGGAGAGCAATAGAGACTAGACTGACTAGAGCTTATGCGTCTTTGGGAGGCCTAGAGAGGATGTGTTCGCAAGTTCAATTCCAGGAACCTCAGATAGAGTTATGGCTCTTTGATACTTTGATAGCCTCAGCTATGATGTATGGAGTGCAGGTTTGGGGACCTTCTGTAGGCAAGGATGGTTGGAAAAGTTTGGAGAGGCCCTTGGTATCTATGATCTCTCGACTGATTAGAGCCAAGGCCTCCGTACCACACGATATCATTCGAGCGGAGCTAGCTGCTCCCCCTATGGAGATTGAGGCGCTTACCAGATCAGTCTCCTTTGTACAAAGCGATGGGATACTACTAGAGACAAATATGCTAGATTGGCCCTTAAGTCTTCCAAACAGTTAGCTCTACAAGGGGACACATCATGCTAGTATGCACAGATGACATCATGGTTTCAGACACATGGCTTCACCATGGACAGGCTGCCTTCTTTCCAGTACTCTCTTCAAGCACCCTCAATGTCTCTGACACGGGTGGAAATTACTAGACTCCTTCGTCAGAACCTGATTCAGCTTGACACGAGGAGAACATGGATAGAGCCGGCACAAGAGTTGGGCACAAAGATGGTCTTCTATAGAAAGCATCTTCCCCACCTCACAGGAGATGGGTTTGTGATTCGATCCGGCTATATGGACACACATCTATCTCATGGTTTGTGTTGTGCCATTGGTCAGATACGCACATCCTCACATCAGCTCGAGATTGAGACTGGTAGATTCATAGGGATACCAGCAGATAGCGGGATATGCCACTTAAGTCATCTAGAGCCAAAGACAGAGCTACATTACATATGTCATTGCACAGTGTACTATGACATATGAAGCCGTTTCCATTGTCTATTCAGAGAGGGGTTCAGGCCTCTATCTAGGGCCATGAGTTATGAGGATCAGAGATCTCTTGGACTGTATTTACTTGAGTTACACTCGCACAGAGACACTTTACTGATGAGAGCTGGAGAAACACAGTCCCAGAGACACATTACAGTTTTCTTAGTGATCTCAATCCATTTTTCGGCCTCTTCTACTTTCTTTTGTGTTGCGGAGATGACCGCGGCCCATAACTTCTTTTCCTCATCTTCCTTGATAACCCGTATTTCTTCTCTCATGGTATTCAAAATTCTTCCATCATGGATGGCTGAATTTCGCCTTCTTCGAACCGCCCACCTTTTGCTGCAAGAAGTTCACCTTGGAGAGTTCGGATTGTGGCTTCTTGTGAAGCCGCTTGCTCTTCGCGCGAGAAATCCTTTCACATAGGTTCTTCTTCTCTTCTTTCCATTCCTCCATCTTTTGAAGAAAGGTTGCCTCCATCTCTTTCACCCACTCCTTCACTTCAACTTCAAGTATTGATATCCACTTGTTGGTAATCGAAAACTTCACGTGGAGAGGGAGGCAGGCTATAGCCACTGAAGAGGCCATGTGCAAGGGGGTCAATGCGTAGCCCAATGGAGGGAGACCATGAAAGAGAGAGAGACAGACAAAGAGAGATTAAAACAACCAAAAAATTGCAAGAAACTCTAAAAAATAGAAAGAAACGCTTGTGAAATCCTTAAAAACTGAGAAAATCAGCTTCAAAACTTATAAAAACAGCAAAATACATATTTGAAACCCTAAAAAACAAAAAAAAAGTGGCAAGACCCTAAAAACGGCAAAAAACATTTCGAAACCCTAAAAAACAGTAAGAAACAGTGACGAAACCCTAAAAACAGCAAAAAAAACAATGATGAAACCCTAAAACAGCGAAAAAAACAATGACGAAACCTTAAAAACAGCAAAAAAGAGGTGACGAAACCCTAAAAACAGTGAGAGAGAGTCCAAAGCCATGGGGGGGGGGGGAGAGAGAGAGAGAGAGATTGCACTTCTTGTGAAATTGCATGTCTTCAGATGATACTCTTGCTTAACAAACAGACTACAGAAGGTTATGCAGAATGTACTCACATAACAGGCTTCTTGTTTGCACCCAAGTCCAAAGATAATTCATTGGAACTATCTATCTGACTGTTCTCTTTTATTGCAGAGGATTGAGAGGAACCTTTTCCAATATCCATTGGCCAGGAAATACTAGCCCCTTTGAACGGCTTGAATAAGTGTAAAATGGGTCGATACAAGAGAAAGCAAATCTGCAAAAGAGACAGGAATTTTGATTCTGCATTTGTAATACTGCTCTCTTTTGGAGGAGTACATACAACAATCCAAAAGAAAAACAAAAACCGAAACAAAACTCGAGAAACCAAAAACAGTTTCAAGTCACCTCAGGCTCAATATGATATTTGTGCAACAGATCCTCCAGTGGTGGAATTAGCTGTGCATATGCAGTCGCAGGCGTGACGGCATTTGTCAAGAACTCTACATACTGCAGGAGAGTTCCATGACACCTATCAAATTGTTCACTGACCATTTTTATGTGGGGTGCATCTGCATCAATAACCACCCTGCACAAAAAACAGTGTTACTTCCCTATGAAAGACACTGTTACTTCTTGTTGTACCTGTCAAATATCAATCACACACTAGCATATGCGTTGTTGAAAAATTTGCAGAAGTAAGGAACTCACTTTGATCTGTGTTGGGCAATCAGCAATAACAGGGGAACTGCAAGCTTTGGCTCATCTTTGGGCAACAATGCATCTCTTAGCCTGTTAGTGGACTTCAAGAGTGCCTGCAACAGAACAAATCCAACACAGTGCATGTATTATAGAAGGATAGCCAAGTTTAGTTCAAAAAAAATGGTTACTCAAAACATCAAAAGGGTCTTTGTTATAAGAGTGTGTATATATACATGATTGACATACATAAGAAGCTTTTATAGATTGTATATAGCATTGGAAAATGTTCGCACTGCATCCAATAAGAGGTGCTGCTCACATCCCGTGGAACACATCAGCCATTCAACCATTTCACATTGTGTGCACTCTTCATAGTGCTGACCATGGTTGAATTCAGACTTATTTCAATTATAGCAGTGGAAAATGTTCGCACTGCATCCAATGGGAGGTGCTGCTCACATCCCTTGGAACACATCAGCCATTCAACCATTTCACATTGTGTGCACTCTTCATAGTTGTGACCATGGTTGAGTTCAGACCTATTTCAATTATGGCATAAGAGTGAAAAAAGTATCTGTAAGTAAACCATCATTCTACGTTATCTATAACATTTAACAAGGAATTCTTTCAGCCTTCATGTTTTGCAGCTTATGAGCTTGCTTGCTACATAAACCTAGCACAGAACTACTTACCTCCATGCCCACACCCTACTCTAATAGCATCCCTCAGATATGCCTGTCTTCAAATTGTAAGCTTAGACCTGAGAAGTCCCCATCACTTCCATCAACATGGCCCACCTTAAAAGGCCAATCATATTCAACTATCAGCTCCACCAACTCATGTCCAAGAGTCCCTTATTGACCGTTCTTGCTATTTCTAGCACACTCGGTTCCTTTGCCATTTGAATGTGCATCAATGCCCTCCTTGCTGCCAGGCACGTGATCAGCTTAGCTTCAAGCATTCCTCTGCCAGCCATTTCTGACTTCACAAATAATGGAAACCTAGTGCAGGTGACCTGGCACTACAAAAAGGCCCATTTTCCCCTACTGCCTCATCTTACAATCACAACTGACTTATTAAGTCCATCAGATCCAGCTGGCTTAGCACCCCAATTTGCCAAACCACAATACACATTAACTGGCCCTGCCAAACAGGCAGTCAGTGGGGCCCTCATCATATGAAGTTTCAAAATCCACTTTGCAAAGTTAGCATTCCCAATGTCTGCTCTCTTGACTCAGACTTTCTGCAAAGAACACCCATTCTATCACCCAATTCCTCATATTAAAAAACACAGGTGCCTTTTACATACTTAGTTTCCAGAACAGCCTATCTCCTCCAACTGCCCATGTCTCCTCTCTCCCAATATTTGTAAAAACTTTCGAGGGGGGGCAAACAGTAGCATTAAAAGCAAGAACACTGTTACAAAGGCTTTCGAAAGGCTGTAACCAAGAGTGCTCACTGCCAATCATGTAGAAAAATGTTGCTACTCTCTCAGCCTTCTGCAATACAGTAGTGGTTGATGAGAGAAGCGTTAGGTACCAAAACCGTCCATTCTAGGCTTTAAATAACGTAGCTCGATGCGGTGATCCCAAATGTACAGAAGAGCTATGCGTGATAAAAACTCTCACAGAAAAACAGTGTGTGCGTATTCTTCAAAAATACTCCAACGTGAGCTTAGAATGCAGCTTACTAGGTCCACAAAGAAAGGCCTTGAAAAGGATACCTGATCCCTATAATCTCCTCTTAGCAGACCTTCATAAAGCTTAAAGCAAAGTCCACTTCACTAGATTTATCAGAACTTGTGAGGAAGTTACTACAGAAGAAAAAGTTTGGTTTGTAGGAGACTGTCTGCAAATCACAGTCTCCAGATGGATAGCGGCTTCTTCCACATGACAGCTCAGGGTGAACCAGTGTACATCTAAACTAACATAATATGGGGGAAGGGGGAGCCCTTTACACGTGTCGAAATCTGCGACATGAAGGCTAAACTCCAAAACTGAGAGAAGCCCCTGTGCACGCGATAAAGAGGGAGAGAGAAAGAGAGAGAGAGGCCGTCAAAGGAGGCCGGCCGTACCAGTCATACATAATTTTTCTCTGCACATAAATGGCATTTTCCTGTCTTGTTCAAAATGCTTAACTTAAAAAACAAAAACGTTTGGGCTTATGTATGGCACACAAGACCGAAAGCTCTAAATATTCGCAACAGAAAGTGAAATACCTTATTATTTTTTGTCGCACCAAACGAGGTGGCATGAAGGCGCAAGGTCTCACCACCTGCCATAGCTTCCAATTGTTCTTCAGTCACATTCTCTGTGTACTCCACATTAGCCATTTGTTGAATAAGTTCCTGCATAAAATTCACATCAAATATACAACATGAATGTTCGTATGAGCATAAGACTTTACGGCATGCATGTTACTACTTACTCCTTTAGCACAAAATTACCTGAAGGACCACAAGCTCTATGCCTTCACCTTTTTTCAATTTATTGACCAGATACTGGAAAAGGCCCCTCAGCTCCATAGAAGGGTACTTCTTGCACCTAACAGATACAAATGATATGTATCTTGATTGGATGTGAACTTTAAATGGAATGATAGACATCTTGATTGAAAGTGAGCTGTAAATATAATAGACGCATGCAAAACACAAGAAAAAACGAAACAGTGGAAATGTACCCCTTTTATACATAAAACATGAAATCTAGGGTCAATTTAGCCATATATGCTTGCCAGCCATACTTTCCACTAAACAAACCATCCTCACGCCTACATCAAAGACCTGAAGCCTTGAGATTATGGCATTGTGGCTGATCCCACAAACATATGCACACGCGCACAGACACATAAAAACATACAACATGAGTCTCAGTATATGAGCGCAAACAATCGGATCATATAGCTTACAATCTAGTTAGTGGCAGGAACATACAAATGACCCCAAAACGATGCTAGAGATTGAAGCCAATCTGATAAATTAAGCCCATCTTCTTTTAGCTTGTCTCGCCCTCCTTGTGCTAAACGTTCAATCACAACATATTCCAATATATCATACTCCAGCTGTCAAACCCAAGTAGATAGAACACAGCAACGTTAATGTTTGGTTTGAAAAACATATAAACTCATTTAAGTTGAAAAAAAGTACATACTTGAGTCAGATACTTGAAAGCATCTACAACAGGAGTGATCATGTCTTTATAGGCTTCAATCTGCGGTTGGCATTACTTCATCCTTCAAGCTCTAATTCTAGGTGATAATGAACAAGAAAACATAAAGCTGAGGAACTACCTGATGCACTATGGTTCGCAGCACAGTCATGGGATTTGCATGAGCAATCTTTGCTACCATGCGGCCAAGCTGTTTCAGGTTCTCCTTCGCCAGGCGTTTCAGGATCCTCCTTGTGTCCAGCTGTGGAGTTACTCAAGAGTGAGCTGTAGTGTTACTCGAAAGTTTTTGTTGTTAAAAAAAGAAACAGTTCAGAACATACATAACAAACACATGAAGTGTGCAAAAACTACCATATACACTCAGCCACGGTTACATGCACAATGCAAACAGGACTTTAAACTCACCCTTTAAACACCATTTGCACCAGTCAAACAATGACATTTTTAAGTAAAATCTCATCAGAAGATATTTTGTGTTTAGAACGTCAAATCACCTGCTACAGAATCCCTCCCTTCTCTCTCTTCCCTTGCATTGTTGTCCCCTGCACTCTAGCATCCCCAACCGCACACCCCCCTACCCCACAGAATTTATAAAAAGAAAAGAGAAACCTTTCCTTCTGCGGAAAACAGGGACATGGGATTTGGTTAAAAAGAAGCTCCTTGGCTAGCTCTTTAAGCCTGGTGCAATCATCCTTCTTGTACTCTTACAATTGCCAGAACATACACACTTGTATCCAGATTTTCCTCATGAGCTAGATTCATCAACATCACTGGGATAACTCATCAAGGGCCTCCAACTTCTAGAGGTGACGCACTGCATAGTGGCACTAAGCCGGGTAAGACGCACACACTACTTTCAACCAGATGTGAAAGCTGTTTTGGCCTTCTAGGCCACATTAATTTCTTGAGTAAGAAACAAGCGTTCCATGTGTCCTATTAAAAGAGTGAAATAAAAATGCTAAAAGAAAAGGACACATTCCAAGTCAGTTGCACCACACTAACGAACAGGAAACCCTTGATAAGAACACATGAAACAGTTGGGAAATAAAAAATGGGAGTTCGCAGATTATTTCATGAGTCCACACCTTAGCAGTTTGACGAGCAGCTACTAGAAGGGGAATTCTTTCATCATCCATTTCCCATTCTCCATATAATCGATATCGCATCTGGGGAAACATAGAAAAACTTGAACAAATTGGCAAGGTAAGAACAACACAATCCTATCAAGAGGCAGAAGGAAGCCTCTGATTCGAATCTCATCTGGTCCAATGTCTACCTTTTCAGTTTTCTGCAGGACCTAACTAGCATCACTTCTTCAAAGGTAATATAAGATTGTGCTAAACCGTGCTAATTGATTATACAAGTACCCATTTACCGAGTACACAGGATCATGCACTTGTATGAATGAGAAATAGAATACCCATTGTCTACCTACCTCATATGGTAGAAGACTCATAACTTCCCAAATCTCGAGCCCAATAGCAGGATTTGCCGGCAGAAGCTGTAGAGAAGGCAACAAGCAGGTTCCTAACGCTTCTTCAGTTCGTACTCGAACTTCCTTTAAATGCAGTCTGGCATCTTTGCGACTCAAGTCCACTGTGTGTTGATTTGTGCCGGAACCTTGTCTTGAAACATTGTTTAAAGCAGCCAGAACATAACCTCGCAAGACTCTGCAGACCTAAGATTCTCACAACGTTTAAACGACATGGCTGTTAGAACACAAAAGCAATTTCCAAAACGCGATTACAATACTCCTAGCTAGTTAAGAAGGTGCACCTTTTGTAATAGCAAAGCATTGCGAAACAGGTATGGACCAGTACAAGCCAGCATCTGGAAAAACTCTTTACCAAGATCAACGATAGGGGGGGTTTGCGTGATACCCCTTGATTCTGCATCTCCAAGATTGGAAACAGCTCTTCCCGTATTTGAAGCTTCTAGATTTGCTAGATATGAAGGTCTCACACGTTGGTAGCTACATTTGATAGCCTTTTCAATGGCTCTGATAATACGAAGCAACCCAAGAGTTGACTTAGAAGATATAAATGTTACCACAGCATGGTGTTTACCGCAGAAAATAGAGGGAAAAGACCAAACAAGATCCTCATTTCATGCAACTCAATTTGCGATCCGCACTGTTGCAAGTTTCAATTGGATTTTACCTAAAAAGGCCATCACATATTTGATGATGTGCAACGGGATTTAGATTTGCAAAGCGCTCGAAAAGCATATGTGCATGAGGCCTGCAGGTGAAAGCAACCAAACTTGAGATGGAATTTCTTCATTCATACTGCTGCTTAGAGAAGAGAAGACCTGTTAACTAAACGAGAGTATTTTCTTTGACCACTGAACCTTAGGAAATTGGCTAGCTAGTGAAGAAGAGAACTTTAAGGCCAGCTGAGACGACAAAAAAAACATCAGAAAAACTTGGAACAAAAAAAACACAGAAGTCCAATTATAACATACACGCGCACACTTTTTTTTTTTTTTGTAAATCTTGTTGATATAATTTACAAATGGGAAACTGTGAAGCAAGGAAAACCCAGGAAATACAAAATGTGGAGCAATACAGGCTGCAAGGGCTAGAAGCAGTCACAGAAAATCCTATAGGCATCAAGAGTAATGCCCCCGCATCATAGGCAAAATGCAGCGCTTGACCAAGCGACAGTTTGAAATAGGGAACGGATCAACATCACTGCCTTGGAACATTGAGAGATTGCGATGGCACCAAATGGACCACATAACCAACAATCTGACCCGACCAAAAAAGACCATTGTCGGAGTGTGCGGTTCTCCAAGGTCGACCGGGAAAGTGCCGGTCAGGCTTCTGGCTGTAGACAGGTACTTAGCAGAGGCTCACACCAAGGGGAAAGAGTGCAGATAGAGATAATTATATGGTTAATAAGAGTAAAAAATTAAGATTAGAGAGAATTTACAAGAAATAACAAAGCTTTAGAACGCTATTACTTGCTTAAAACAATGAGAAATTTATAATTGACACATAAATGACGCTGGCAATTAACGGATGCTTCCAAATTTAGATTTCTAATATCCCTTTTCAAATCATTTGTATACGCCTGCGTCAATATACCTTTTGATCTCCACGTTGAAGCGAACTGTAACTGACAAAAACAAATCACTCACTGATTCCTTGCTTGAGAGGAAGTTGGCTAGATATAGAGCTTAACTAATCACAAGACAGTACTTAATCGGCTAGAAATCTAGATAATTAAGAGCTAAAGAACATAATTGAGAGCAAGAGTAGCTCAATCAATGATATAAAGGGCTTAATCAAACATGAGAATAGCTTAATTGGAGGAATAAATTGCTCGATTGAGCGCGAGAGAGAATCGGGTTATCGTAGCTTGAGAGAGAGATAAGCGGGTTATATCCTTTAAATGAGAGTAATAATCGGGTTTAATTGAGAGCGATAGAGATATAATGGTTTTAATTGAGAGATAAACCAAGCTTTGGTGGTTTGCTTTAGAGCAAGAAGAGCTCCATCGGTTATGGAGCTTGATTCCAAGCGAGAGTGAGATTCACTGTCACGTGCACATACTTCTCTGTGCCACGTGGACATGCTTCATCAACTTCCAGAGCCAATTTTCCCCTTCATCCTAGATAGGAGTGTCTAGAATCCTAGGAGGATTAGTATCGCCAATTTTGTGAGCCTGTTCGAAGGACTTGTATGTCGCAATGTCCATTAGATTAGGTTTTCCAATTTTGGAACCCTCTTGCATGAATGGTTTGTACAAGCGTTTTGACAGATGTTATTACACTACAGTGGACATCTGGCATGACGTGCATGTAATTCTAGGTTAGAGGAATCCAACAAGCCATTCCCCGTCTCGATCGGATTCCCAGGTATGAAGATGTGCAACAGTTTCACCCAAACTAGCCCCCCTCCCTCCTCCCCCCCCCCCCCCCCCCCCCCCCCCCCGCTTTGACCTTTTAACACTAGTTCTATAATCGGATACTCAAGTGTCTTGTTTTTCCAACAACTTGTCATAATTATTTGGTGAAGCTAGAAAAACAATTATAGGCGACGTTCATACCTTAAGTCAGTCATGAGGTGAAGAACATAGACAAATTTTAATTTTGCCAAACGTAATCCTAAATTAAGGTTATGGTGGTAAGTTTTAAGATGAAAAAAATCATTATAAATTAGTAAAGCTGTAACAAAATTTCCATAAATAGAATATAACTTCTATTAAAATAAGATTTTGTATAGACTTCAAGGTACATGGATAGGAAAAAACTTATTATAACAAGAAATCAAACTTCATAACTTAGTTATGAGACTAGATTTTTGTTATGATCAAGAAACCCAAATCTTGAAAACGCTGACAAAGAGGAAAATTTTGGTCTTTCAAGGCTTTTTTCATTAACATGATAAGGTTATGAGGCAAAACTTAAGGTCTAAAATGTATCTATATGCCAATACCCATCAACTAAGCATTTTTCAAGGTTTCAAACTCATAAGTAACTTGTAATTTAAGCTCATTTAAAAAAATGCAAAATTTCTTGCAAAAAAAACATTGCTATGAAATACTAATGAGTGTGTAGATATGAATTCTCCAATTGTGTCCATATGAGATATTTGTATACAAATAAGTTAGATGAATGGCAAAATGCAAAAGTGGACTTTAGTTCAAGGCTAATCTTTGATAAATAAAAAAATAAGAATAAAAACATGCAAAGTTTTTGGAATGACATAAATCACCAAATGTGGCTTGCATAACCATCAAATAGTATAACCTTACGTAATAGAGTCATAGATCTAGTATATATGTACCATAAGACATTGCAAAATTAGATGAACTTAATGGTTTATGTGGTCGTTAATTGAATTCATATATGTTGCATATTTGATGCACACAACTTTATATATTTAATCACAAAGAAATTTTTTTCACATGACAATTGCATAGAGCCTATGATAGCATGGTCAATCAGAGAGGAAGCACAACCGGAGGCAGTCACCTCAATGATGGAAACAGGGGCAGAGATGTAGAAACCACCTCTAACGGGGGAAGAATGAGTGACGCTAGAACAAGAAGAGGTCCACATGAGTCACACCTACCACATAGCTCGTTTAAAGGCCTAATGGGAGAAACACCAGTGAGGAGAGCAGGTGTGGAACACAATTGTAAGAGTCAGGGACCATCAGATTTCCAAAAATAGGTCAAAAAGTACACTGGATCAAAGGATCCGTACGACCACTTAGAAAGCTTCAGACAAGTTCTGAGAGCTGAATGCATAACAGACTTTCACACACAATTTGAGGGATTTGGAATGATCTTAGTAGGCAAAGCTTAATTGTCAGACACATATATAAGTAGTCACCATGGATTATTGCATGCACCCTGCTCATTTTTTTCTTAGACTAGCATCACAAGACCGTGACAAAACACTATATATATTTGCTGGTTTCTTTCCCTTGATTTTTATTTGATTTTTGGGACCCTCTTGTTACAATCACAAATGCCCGGGCATTGCGTGGCCAGTGTGAAACGGTTGTTGGCCGAGAGTTTCACCCGCAAGAGTCAAGGCCAAGCAGCCACGAGATGGTTGGGTGGATCGACAATGGAATCGGACTAGTAAAAAAGTCGCTAGGCTCAGTTAAAGTCATTTAGGCCCCGCGACAAGACTTTATAAGTAGACATGTACTAGGAATTAAACCAAAAGGAGCAAATTGGACACATGACAGTAGGAGAGCAACCTGTAGCTCAAGTCTCATTCTCTAGAAGCTCATCCCAAGCGTGGACGCCCAAAAATGAGGCTAGAGGCTCATTTTTAACATTGTGCTCCACACTGTGTGTGTGTGTGAGTAGTGGGTGCAGGTGATCACAGCTTTAATAAAAAGCTTGCCTTCTCCCTTGTCTCATGCAGCGCAATGATTTGCTCTCACGCATCTCTCTCTCCCCTTTGCACATATGGTAATGCCCCACTAGTTGGGCTTCTTATATGACCATGTACAGTTCTAGGGCTTTTATACGTGTTTGCCAAGGCAAGAGCCTTCTATACACGAACCGGATTAACTAATTGCTAATCCCCTACACGTACGCACAATTCCATCACGAAAAAAATGTGAAAACAAAGTGTTCTCGCGTGAAAACTCGTCCAATTCACAAGGGAAATGTCTCATTGCGCCCAGGAGCTTCTGACACACGAGTAGACGTGTTTGCTCCGCTCAAAATGTGCGAAACAGGGAATTACAGCTTGCTGTGTTTTTCTGCAGGTTTAGGGTTTCGCACCTAAACTGCAAGGTAATGCCAAGGGAGCCTCCGGAAAGTCTTGGGTGCTTGTACACAACAATTTAGAGAGATTTCCCACGAGAAATCTCGTCTAATTCAAGGGGCAAGTGACCCTACAGGTGCGAGAGCTCGAGAGCTACCCACACGAATGATCGGCACACGAATCGGAGCGCAAAACAGAGAATTACAGCTTGCTATAATTTTTTGCAAAGTTAGGGTTTTGGCATGTTTTGATGCCTACAGGTCCAGAAGCTTCTGGAAAGCTAGGGAATCACTAAACAGGTGTTTTGGTGCAAATTGGAGGCCAAAAACAGAGAATTCAGCGTGCTGTAATTTCTCGCCAGGTTTTGTGAAGTCTGTGAAAAGTCACTGTTTACTTGTTGGGATTTTGTCCGTGGAGACTTCTACTATGGTTATGCTGTCGGAATCGCGTTAGAGTAGGGGAACTTCAGCCCGATGAAAGTGAGATAGCTTGTAGAAGTCATTTACAGGTTTTTCTCAAGTGTATTAAGAATAAAGAAATACCAAAAGGGCGCCAGTCTTTGGCACCAACAGGGTGTCATCGTCTGCTTGAAAGCGCAACGCGCTTTAGCTGCCAAGCCGTGGTTTGTTTGAAGTGTAATTCTCAAGCACAGATTTATTCGTGAAGTTCCTTTGTGTCGTAAAGTTAAAGTAAAGTTAAACAGCGTACAGATCAAGTGAAAGCTTAAGTCTATCGCCCTACGGGCCGGTTTCACTACAGTACGAGTTTTAATGAAACATTGACTCATTTGTTGCATAGGTGCTTTTCATGAGTGTAGTTATTAACGAGGTAGTGGTGGCGGATTATAATTTTTATGAGTACTTTGGATAACATTCTTTAAGTTTGCTGAAGCATGTTTTCTAGATTTCATGTACCATATTATATAAATTCGTGAAAAAAGGACACTCAAGGGTCGTTTTTGGTATCAAACTAGTGTTAATAAATCATTTTAATGATTTATTTGTTGAGTGTGGTGGACAACTTGCCCTACCTAAGCCTTAGGAGGTTTATAATCTGTTAACCTCACCTATAAAGGCAACAAAAGAGCTAGCGATCATTTCACTTGCAAATAGCGCAAGCCCAGAGAGCAACCAAGTAACTGCGTGCAAATACTACCTTGAAAGCTTGTCAAGTCCTTGGAGCATGCGGTTGTGTTAACCACTACATAGCATTATCTTTAAGAATCTACTGCTCGAGAAATCTTGGATTCTTCTCTTTAGTTCCCCAACGCATAGATGTTGTCGAATTGTTGTAGGAACTGCAATGCTTTCTTCCGATCTTTCACCCCGGAAAAAGTGAATAATTTGACTACCGTGCCACCATCCTTAAAATCTTTGGGTTGGTTAGGCGCATATCCCAGGTACGGATAAAAGGATATCCATATGGGCTCCAACTATTGTAGCCTCGTGGCCATGGTGGTGGGGGAGGTGGGGGCAACAGAGGTGGCAAAGGCGGTTGCACTGGATCACAGTCAGCTGGCTGCACCATATTTATGAAGACTCCCCCAATCGGAACAAACTGCTTGGAAGGTTGCCGGTTGGAAGCTCTCGTACTTTCTGGAGCTGGAGGAGGAAGTACCACCTAGGGCATCAGAGGAGGTAACATGTAATTCAAAAATTGTTGAAAACTTTGTAGCATCGGAAGATTCTCTGGAGGATGTCGCGAAAGAATGTCGTGAAGCTCGTCGAGAAGAAACTACAAATATTCTGTTGAATCCATGAACACCATGTCTTGCATTCTTTATAGCTTATGCCCTGTAAGGAAGACAGGAGCGGGCCCAATGCGCAATGAAGTAAGGGTGGGAGTGGCTAATAAGTTCGGGGTCGGGGCACGAAGATTTTTCCAATAAAATTCCAATAGACTTTGGAAGCGCCGGTTTGCTCTGTTTGCACTTTTGTAGGACCCGTATGCTTTCAAAAAAGCACACGCCTGATGCTCTGATACCACTGTCACAAGACGGGCACCACATGCCAATGGAAAAGAACAGACTGAACAAACTTTGAGCACTTCAATAACAACTGAAAGTGAGAGAGAGAGAGAGAGCACATGCGACACGGAGTGGCGGAATTCAACCCCAAAGAGTATTGGTCCCAAACCTTGGTGCCCCTTTCGGTATTTCTTTATATTACTTGAACTCAATACAATGCCGATGCTCGCGCTCTGCACCTTCTCATTGAAACGTGCCTGAGAATGAGCCCTCTGCACTTAAAAGAGGACAAGAAAGGAAAGAAGCCCAAGCCCATGCCAGGTTTAGTACCAGACATGGTGGGTGACGGGCCAAGCACGAATGCCAGCGAGTTATGCAGAGCCAGGGGTAAAGTCAGAGACCAACCGGCACTTATCATTTTTGATTTGGGTGCCAAAGCGAACTCTTATCTCACTAGAGTTAGCTATGAAGTTGGGCATCAGAGCTAAAGATATGGGGTACATGGCAAAGGTAGTGTTGGCATGTCTTGGCCACTCAGAGTGTGTTAGTCCCATCATTGAAAAGTTGCATCTGCATATTCAATCGTATGTGGACACAGAAGAGTTTTATATCATGGCATTGGAAGGGTGCGATACGCTCTTGGAAATTATGTGGATGTTCCGAACACATGGCGTGTTGGATGTCTGCGACAAAACGATCACCCTTCAACATAGGGGCGAAACTCATGTTTTGGATGTAAAGCTTAAAGAGGAGTCTGTCCCTATTGTATCTGCTTCGGCTATCACTTCTGTAATTAAGAATCATCTTTTTGCGTACTTGATTTTTGCTCGTGATGTTTCAAATAATTGTTAGTCAAATTTATCTATGTTAGATAAAGAAAAGTCAGCATTTTTGCAAGAGTTTAATGACTGTTTTTCTAATTCATTACCGCCACAATTGCCGCCAAAGAGGCCTGAGGACCATGCAATAGATTTGGTGCCAGGGTGTAGCCCACCAAACAGACCTCCCTACAGGGTTAGTGCACCTCAACAAAAAGAGATTATGGACCAAGTTGAGGAGCCTTTCAGAGAAGGGGTTGATTCAGCCTAGTTCTTCACCTTTTTTCTCCCCATTGCTCCTAGTGCAGAAGAAGGATGGCTCTTGGCGCATGTGTATTGACTACCGTGCGTTGAATAAGAATACCATCAAGAACAGGTGTCCTATTCCAAGGATTGATGATATTCTTGGCCGTTTAGAGGGTGCTGCAATTTTCAGCAGGATAGATCCTAAGAGTGGATACCATCAGATTCGTACAAGGCCAGAGGATGTGCACAAGACTGCATTTAGGACAACATTTGGTCTATATAACTCTTAAGTGATGCCATTTGGTCTTACAAATGCTCCTGCTACATCAATAGGATGATGGACCACATTTTTTGCTCGCATCAAAGTTTGTTGGCACATTCTTTGATGACATGATAGTCTATTCGAAGAATGAAGAGAAGCATAGGCGTCACTTGACCATTGTGTTCGAAGAGTTGCACAGTCTCACAGGTTACTTGTCAATCCTAAGAAAAGTGAATTCTTCTTGAAAGAGATCCACTTTCTTGGCCACATAGTGTCGAAGTATGGTGTCCAAATAGATCCCGCAAAGGTTGAAGCTATTAAGACATGGCTGGCCAGACTTGAAGACAGTGCACAATGTCTGAAGCTTCTTGGGATTGTGCTCATATTATAGAAGGTTTATCAGGAATTTTGCAGAGATAACTTCACCTCTTCATGCTTTGCAAAAGAAAGAGGTCACTTTCAGATGGACCCAAAAAGAGATTTCAGCTTTCAGTCTCTTAAAGGAAAAGTTGACTTCAAATCCCGTGATTGTTTTACCAGACCTTAGGAAGTCATTTGTGGTCCAGTGTGACGCGTGTGGAATAGCATCGGAGCAGTGCTAATGCAAGATGGTCGGGGGGGCAGAAAAGACTATGCAAACCTATGAGAAAGAGTAATTGGACATGATTCATGCGCTCATTAGCTGGAAGCACTACCTGTTAGGTGCTGATTTTGTTGTCCAGACAGATCATCAGACCTTGCGATACTTCTTGACACAGTCAAAGCTATCCGAAAAGCATATGCGATGGGCAAACATTCTGTCTATGTTCCACTTCCAGATTATGCATGTGGTAGGCAAGAAGAATGTTGTGGCTGATGCGTTATCAAGAAAGCCACAAATTTCAGTTGTGTCAATTCCTTATTGTCATGAGCTTGATGACAAGAAGGAACAATATGCTTCAGATGAAGATTTTGCAAGGATCTTTGAACAGTTGCAAGATGGGCAACGCCATGAGCACTACCTCCTCAAGGATGGTTTTATGATGATGCATACTATGTGTCACTAGGCCATTGCGACATAAGGTTATGGTAGAAAGCCATGTCCCACCGTATGCAGGTAATGGTGGTATAGATGCGATAGTTAAAGCCGTCGAGACATTCTTTTATCGGCCTACTTTGAGGAGAGATGTGGATGCCTTTGTGCGAGCATGCATGATTTGCCAAAAGGTAAAGTTTGACAGGCAAAAGGCACCAAGGTTATTATAGCCACTGCCGATTCCGGATAAGCCATGGAAAAGCATTGCTATGGATTTTATCTTTGAGCTTCCAAGAACGCCGACAGGAAATGATGGTATATGGACCATTACTTGCAGGTTCAGCAAGCAAGCCCATCTTATTCCTATCACGAAGAAGATAAAATCTGACCGGATGGCATGGTTATTCATGTACAATGTCTTTAAGTACCATGATATGCCACAGTCCATTGTCAGTGATCGTTATCCTCGCATGACAAGTTTGTTTTGAAGAGGATTGTTTGAGAAAATGGGCACTACACTCAAGTTCTCGTCTTCGTTTCATCCACAAACTGATAAACAATCAGAAGACGATAATTCTATTGTCTTGGATTTGCTGAAATGTTATGTGTCAGATAATAAGGGCAAGTGGGAACAGTATTTGCCTATGCTCGAGTATGAGTACAACAATATGGTGCATTCGTGCATAGGCAAGGCACTTTTGAGATTGTTGAAGGTGGCAAAAAGGTTCCTCCGATTTTGCATACAAAGGACAAAATTTTTTAGGCAGATCGATATGTTGAAAACATGGATAAAATGTATAAGAAGATTAAGCTTGCCTTGAAGACAACTCAGGCAAAGCAGGAAAGGGCTATTGATCGTCACCATCGTGAATTACTATTCACTTGGTGATTCGGTTCTATTGAGCTCTAAAAAGGCAAGGTTAAAGAAGATGAAGGGCAAAGGACGGTTGTTTCCTAAGCTCAGTATGCATTACTATGGCCCTTTTCAAGTGCTTGATAAGATCAGCGATGTTGCTTATAGGCTGAAATTGACTGACACTTGGAAGATGCATAATGCGTTTCAAGTGAGCCTTCTAAGACCCTCTGTGGATGATGTGACATAAGATATGCCACAAGGGGATTAGCTAGAAGTTGATGAAATTGATGAGATTTTGATTCCTGAGCAGATTTTGGCACATAAGAACGCAGATCATCAATGGCATGTATATATCGCATGCAATCGAGGACGTTAGCGATTTCAAGAGGGAGGTATGTTACGAGGACGTGGCAACTGCTAACCTTAGTTGTTGGTTTCATTCCGATGATTTTTATTTAATTTTTGGGACCCTCTTTTAAAAGTCAGAAATGGACGGACATTGTGTGGCCAGTGTGAAACCGCCGATGGTCGAGAGTTTCACCCGCAGACGGGAAGGCCTTGTCGCCACGAGTTGGTAAGGCCGATCGGCACTGGAATCCGAGCAGTAAAAGGGTGTCTAGGCTCAGTTCAAAGTCGTTTAGGCCCCTCGCTACACTTTATAAGTCGGTGGGTACTAGGAAATTAACTCAAAAGAGGCAAAGTGGAAACTTGGCAGCTACAGATGAATTTGCTAAGTCCAGCATGAAGAGGGCAAAGTCATTTAGGCCCCTCGCTACACTTATAAGTCGGTGGGTACAAGGAAATTAACTCAAAACAAGCAAAGTGGACACTTGGCGGCAACAGGTGAATTTGCCAAGTCCAGCATGAAGAGGAGGGCGCCCATTTTGAGAGAGGAGACTGAATTCTGCTCAATAAGTGACTACAAGGTGTGGGTGAGTAGTGGGTGCAGGTTTCACAAAATGGAAAGCTTGCCTTCTCCCTTGTCTTATGTAGCGCGATGATTCCGCTCTTGTGCATCTCTCTCCCCCTCTGAATACAAAAACGTGATGCACCGCTCGAGGGCTTTTCATCTGTATGTACAATTGTGTGGGTTCATGCGCAATTGACGAGGCAAGAACCTCTTGCATAGGTACTAGATTAGCTAGTTGCTAATCTCCCGCAGGTACAAGTGAATTCGGAGAGATTTCATGTGAGAAATCTTGTCCGATTCAAAGGGCAAGCAGCCCTACAAGTGCGGGAGCTCGAGGGCTTGCTACGGATGCGACCGGTACGCAAAATGGAGCCCGAAACAGTGAATTACAATCTGCTGTGTATTTTTGCAGGTTTAGGGTTTTGGCCCTAATCGGTCCCTAATATCCCCAAGAAGTCCGGGGAATCGAGGAGATCGCTGTACATGCGATCTGGTACATTTTCGGGGTAGAAAAGAGAGATTTCAACGTCCTGCAAATTCTCGCCACGTTTGGGAAAGTACCCGTATGCACCGGGAAAGTCAACCAATGCGTGGGGATTTTGTCTGTGAAGTTGCCTAGTACGGTTATGCTGCCGAAATCGGGCCAGAACAGGTCTTTTCCAGCCCGGATTATGCGGGACAGCTCGTAGGAAATCACAGGTTTTATTCCCTATAAAAGTAAAGAAATACCGAAACGGGTGCCAATTGTAGCGTTGATAGAGTGTCGTGCTCTCTACAGTGGGTGCTCCTCGGTGCAATGTGCGTGACATCTCACTCAAAACAGAATGGAAACAAAGGAAACAATAGATAACATTTGATCAGCACAGAGACACAGCAGCAGACCAGAACATATGGACTCGACTATCTCAAAGAACCGATACAGACTCTGGCTGCGCTGGCGTGGCAGCACACTCAACTCCAGCCCAGAACTCATGGGTACAATTGGGGTGTCAAGGCTCAGATGTGCAGGGAAGGTGCAGACGTGCTGTGTATGGACTCGCTCTGTAGACGACGACGCTGGACCATATATGAAGAAGATGATAATCCTGACCCAACAGCTACTACTCACATGTACCACCATAAAGAGCCACCAACGGCTCATAAATGTCAACCATCTAAGTCTATCTCCAAACTACATGGTGGGGTGACTTGGCCACGACGTCCAATAGACCACCATCCGTATCCCTGCCACATGTCACTGCACAGCCCAGAGAGTCCGTCCAGTGTGAACCAGACCAGACCAACTGTACTAACTGTGTGTCCTGTGAAAGTGACACTGTAGCCTGCTACAGGTTGCCCGCCACAAGACCGCTCACCGTCTCGGTGAGAGGAATATTGAAAAACTGTGAAAGAAAACAACTCGGTACCGCATCCGTACATCTTTCGTGAAGCAGGTGTGAGGCCCAACCATGACCTTACATGCCTCAAAGGTGGGGTTAAAAACATTGCAGTACTTGCAAATGCTTTAAGCCTTTGAATAGGCCGGAACCCGGTATGATTGCATAGTCCAAGAATCCCAATTGGCAAAACAGAATGAGGCTCCATAGCAAAGAGATATGCTCGGTTTGGATCCAGCTATGTATGACCTGATCCATGCTTGCTAATGAACCTTGCAACACTTTCTACAACAGCACTCTTCTCGAAAAGAGGGATGACCATAAGCTCGAGTAACACCGCAAATAAGGTTAAGCTCCATTGTGATGGCAGAACGAAAAGCATTAGCAGCAACGGGATGGCAACCAGGTGAATGCTTGAAAGCCACAAGGAAACAGCCAAAAAGGCTCTTAAGCTTGCTCGTCTGCTGAGGGTGAGGAGAAGCCGCAAAGGGATTTTGCGGGCAATGGATGGAAGGGGCGAGGGGTGGGTAGGGCGGGGGGTTAGGCTAGATAGGGGGCGAGGGGGGCTAGATAGGGGCGAGAGAGGGAGATTGGGTGGGTAGGGGCGGGGGGGGATTAGATAGGGGCGAGGGGGCTAGAGGCGAGGGCAAGGGAAGTGGTGGGTAGGCCCGAGAGGGTGCGAGGGGGTGGGTAGGGGGAGGGTAAAAGGAGAGAGAGGGGGGGGGTGAGAGGAGGGTAGGGGCGAGGGTGATGGAGGGGGAGGGTTGAGTGAGAGAGGGGGGGCGAGGGGTGGGTTTTGGGGGGTTTGGGGGGGGGGGGGGGGGGGGGGGGGGGGGAGGGATAGGAGTCGAGTTGTGAGGGGGCGAGGCGAGTTGGGGAGGGGAAAGGGGCGAGTTGGGGGAGAGGGACCAATTTGAAAAAGGGGGACGAGTTGGTGAGGTGGCAAATTTGGAAGAGGGGACGAGTTGGGGGTGGGTAAGGGCGAGGAAGGAGGGAGGAGTAGTGAGGGAAGATGGCACTCAAGCAAAGAGATAACATGATCACGATCACCGAATTCACCAAGCCTGAGATCAACATTGTTTTTGTTGTATCTCGTCTTGAGGCAGCTTTGTGAAGGGAGTTTGCTAGACACAGAGGAGAGCTTTGTCTTGGTCGGAGAAGCAGACACTGGGGCTGATGGTGAAGGGGGGTGAACTTCTGTAGAGGAGATTTCTTTCCATGATTCTTCATAGGTTCACCAACTCCAAAGGCTACCACCAAGGGCGCACGGGGAGTAGCTTCCTTGACCTTCAACCTTTGTACTGGCTCAGGTGGCCTATTATGTTTAGTTACTGTGGAAACATTGGAAGAGGGTGTATCTCCAAGCAAAGAGTGAATAGAGACTCCATAACAGGACATAGATTTGGTAGCATCCAACCACTCCAACAGATCCCCGTCTGACCAGTCAGGTGGATTAGGTTGTTCCAATTGAAGGCTGGTTGCTAGGGACAAAGAACTATGTTGCACGACGGGATCCATGCCTCCTTCTAGGCGGATAGGTTGCATCGGGGAGCCAGGAGTATGTATCCACATGGCATCGTTTCCCCATTCATGAAGTGCTTTAGTGTGTCGCAGCCATAGTCTACCGATGAGCAAGGGAAATCCCCCCTCCACCTGTGGAAGATGAATCACAACAAAATCCAAACTAAAAGTGAAATCTTGTACTTGCAGAGGCACCTTTTCCACTATGCCCACAAGGTATACTGTCCTCTGGTTAGCCAATGTTACTGTGAAGGGGGCAGGTTGAGTAGGCTGCAGGCCTAAAGCCATAATAGTGAACTCAGGCATCATATTGATGCCAAATCCACCATCCACAATTACTCCTGAAAATTGCTGCCCCAAGACGGACACGGTGAGACGAGGGCTTCTATAATCCGTGAGGGGGGCAACGTGATGGGATATCATATAGGACTCGGATGGTTGCACTCGGAGGTGCCCGTCACTAGGACCTGCTCCGGGGTAAAGTGACTGAATAACAGCAACGGTGTCAATTCGAAAACTCGCATCTAGCCGTAGCATGTTATAGAGGGACACTTGTTGGAAGGTGTTCTTCAAGACTGTCTCTGCTGTAAGCTTTTTTTGTTCTACCCCGTGGTTTCTTTGGTCCCTTTATCTTTTGTAGATCGGAAACTGCTTCCAAGAAAGCGTCATCAATATCGGAGAGCAAAGATTTGGATTCTTTCTTGGCACTGGGGGATGGCTTGTCATCAGTCGAAGGCAGGGTATCCACTGTTGTGAGGATGTGTGAGGGAGTGAAACTTGCTAGAATGCTAAGACCGAGAGCGGCTCTCTGGGCCCGAGTGAGGACACCGTCCCTCTAAGAAGTTGGCCACGAAGAGGATCCTTCGCGTAACTAGTTAGCAGGCTGAGGTCTCGTTCGTTAACGGAATTAACCAGACAAATCACTCCACCAACTAAGAACGGCCATGCACCACCACCCATAGAATCAAGAAAGAGCTCTCAATCTGTCAATCCTTACTATGTCTGGACCTGGTAAGTTTCCCCGTGTTGAGTCAAATTAAGCCGCAGGCTCCACTCCTGGTGGTGCCCTTCCGTCAATTCCTTTAAGTTTCAGCCTTGCGACCATACTCCCCCCGGAACCCAAAAACTTTGATTTCTCAACCAGCTCCAACTTATTTTGAGGGGTAACCACGTGGGTAAAAGGGGGCGGCTGAGGAACGGTGCTAATTGCTATCAGATTGAGCTTGGGAAAGGTAAACTCATGCTGGCTTTGACTTGGGTTCGAAGCCGTGGATGCACGAAGTTTAGGGCAATCCTTAATGTAGGGATCCTTCATTTCAAGGCAATGACGGCAGGGAGGGGACCCTTCTGGCAGAGGGCATTGCTTTGGTAATGACCATATTCCCCGCATCTGTAGCACAAAATGGGCCGATTCAATGGGCGAGTCGAAGGGCGAGGTTGTCCTTGCTACTGGTACATGGAGTTGGAGGTGGAAGCATAGAAGCTTTGAGGTGATGAGGAAGCATGGGTATGATAAAAGCTCTGAGAGGGAAAAGTACTTTGCTTACCTTGCATAGGAGGGGTTGTCAGTAAAGGTGGCATGTGGTGTGGATGGCCACAGGGAGAAACCATATTGGATGCAGGTGCTGGCCCTTATTGAAAAGTAGGACCAAGACTTTGTTGTATTTGTCGCAACCCCTTAAGGTAGTAGCAGTCCTTGTCCTCATGTCCAGACTTTTCACGAAGTGGCAGTAAACCCGAAGGGGGCATTCATGTGGAGGGTGCCCTGGAGAGCGGCATGAGCTACACCAAACCATAGCCTTAGCCTCCTGCTGAGACCTAAGCTCTTCTAGCTCTCTCTTGATTTGATCCAAAGCGTCATGATGTGGGGGCTTCTCCTATCTAAGAGAGATTGATTTCTCCTCTTGAAGAGCGCGTTGTAGTTTTAGGACTTCAAGTTCCCTACGTAAAGGAGTCAAAGGGTTAGATGAACTTTCCAAGAGTACAGAGGCAGTGTCTACCTAAGAAGAGTCGGTAAACAGCTTCATTGCCCCCTCTATTCTAGTAGCAACCGCAACAAACTCCTCCAAGGTGGCATCAACTTGGAGATTCTCTCTCAGTTTTTGCTGAGAAGTCTTTGGAAGAGTCTTCTCTACCCATTTCTTGACCATGAACTCACCTGGTGGTTGAGGAAGCTTGGCGACCAGAGACTTCCAGAACCCTTTCTTGAAAGTCCCCTGGTCTGAAAGCTTCACAAAACTGTTGTCTTAAAGCTGCCCAAGTTGAAAAGTGATTCTCTGCAAACTGACTGTACCACTTGTCTGCTAAACCATCCAATGTTGATGGAAACAGCACCAAATAAGCATCTTCTCTATTAAGACCACGACCTCTACAAAGAGATACAAACTTCCTTGCACGGTCATCTGCATCTTCTGAGGAGAGTCCCTTGAAAGTAGGAAACTTGATGTTTACCTTGGCCAAAACAGTGGTCAACGCCCCCGTGGCCGCTTGCTTAGGAGCCCGTTGCTCAATAGCTTGTAATAATAAAATGGGAGAGAGCTTTACTGGGGAAGGTGACCTGGAAGATGTAGAACCGGATAGAGGGATGGATGATGCCATATGTGGAGGTATGGGTGATGAGGTTGGTGGACTTCTACTAGGTACCAAGGGTTGACGTCTTCTGTTGTAGTGCTTCAGAGGACCCAGCAGTGCGCTTTGACGCTCTAATGAACCCCTTGTATGTGCCATGCAGGGACCACAAACTCAACCAAGCTTTGGGCAAGAAGACTTTTCACTGGCTAAACATAGGTCTAGACTCTACTAGACCGGGGCAAGTGACTAGACCACCTGGCTAGACCAGGGACGAGGAAGGACTAGACCAGGGACGAGAGATTGGTTGGACCAAGGCGAGAGAGGACCAGACCAACAGGGCGAGAGACTAGATCAACTAGAGTAAGCTGTCTAGGGTAAAACTAGACCAGACCAACAGGCTGAACTAGCCAGGCGAAGTAGGCGAGGCTAGGTAAAACCCAGCTAGCTCCTCGATTTGTACCTCAACAGAGAGTGAGACTTCCGTTGAGGTCCCACCGGGCGTGCCAAAAATGAGAGCACCTGTAGCGCTAATAGTGTGTCGTGCTCTCTAAAGTGGGTGCTCCTCAGTGTGATGCGCGTGACATCTCACTCAAAATAGAATGAAAACAAAGGAAACATTAGATAACAGCTGATCAACACAAAGACACAGCAACAGACCAGAACATATGGACTCGACTATCTCAAAGAACCGATACAAACTCTGGCGTGACAGCACACTAAGCTCCAGCCCAAAACTCACGGGTACAATGGGGGTGTCGAGGCTCAGATGTGCAGGGAAGGTGCAGACGTGTTGTGTATGGACTTGCTCTGTAGACAACGACAATGGACCATATATGAAGAAGATGATAATCCTGACCCAACAGCTACTACTCACATGTACCACCATAAGGAGCCACCAACGGCTCATAAATGTCAACCATCTAAGTCTATCTCCAAACTGAGTGGTGGGGTGACTTGGCCACGATGCCCAATAGACCTCCGTCCGTATCCGTGCCACATGTCACTTCCCAGCCCAGAGAGTCCATCCAGTGTGAACCAAACCACACCAATTGTACTAACTGTGTGTCCTATGAAAGTGACATTGTAGCCTGCTACACTAGTCTTTGGGGCCAACAGGTTGTCTGCGTTTGCTTGGTAGCGCTCTAGCTTCCAAATAGTGTGTGTTTGAAGTGTTAATTCCAACAACACGTTTTATTTGCAACTTTTTTCTGTGTCCTAAAGTCTAAAGTAAAGTTTCGGGTGAACGCCAAAGTCTACCACCTTATAAGCCGGTTTTAGTAAGTATGTGTTCAGTTTTTTGGATGACATTCTCATTTTCTTCTCTTCTTGTGAGCAACATGCTATTGATGTGGAGAACGTTTTGGCCCGACTGGATGCTAACTGTCTTTATATTGCAGCAATGAAGTCTTGGAATTTTTCTGACTCCTGTGCACGATTTGGACTACGTCGTCTCTCCCGAGGGCATTCAACTTGATCCCGCGAAAGGTAAGTGAGGTAAGAGAGTGGTATGCTTGAGACAGCCTATGATGTTCGTTCATTTTTGGGTTCATGTAAAGCATACAGTTCTCACATCGAGCACTTTGCACATATTGACGCACCATTGTCTGATTTGTTAAAGGGTGTCGAGACTCGCCGTCAAACGCATTGTCATGACCGATGCCGCTAAGAGTGCTTTTGAAGCGCTCAAAGTAGCAGTCACTGAGGCACCATGCCCATTGGGATCATCCTTTTGAGGTTTGGATTGACATTAGTAACATTGCCATTGGCGCAGTGTTACAGCAAAACAACCATCCAATGGCATTTCTCTCTCATAAACTAAATAGTACCGAGAAAAATTATTTTGTCTATGTAAGGAACTTCTCTCTGTCATTCATGGATTAAAGCATCGGAAGCATATCATGTCCCTAGCAAAGCTAACCCTGTTGTAGATGCATTGAGTAGGAAAGGTCAAATTTTCCCTTCAGAGTCTTATTCTTTTCTCTCTATTCAAGGTGTTTGTTTTGATGATCTCAAAGACAGTTACATGGGTTCTGAATTTAAAAAGCACAGGTTACAAGCATTAAATGCACAAGGTACATGCAATTATGTCATTCGTGGTTTGCTTTTCTTTGGGAACCATTTATGTGTGCTATCTTCTCAAAGAGCACCAATTTTGCATGACACACATGATGCCTTAACGGGTGGTCATTAGGGTATTCATGCTACATTGGAAAAAGTTGAACGAGTTTTCTATTGGCCAAAGATGCGTAAGGATGTGTATAACTATGTTACTAAGTGTGTTGTATGTCAAAAACATTCGTGATAAGCAACAAGAGCATGCCGTTGTCTATCCCTGACATACCACTTGAAAACATACGTATGAATTTTGGAACTAATTTACCTCCTTCCACATCTGCACGGAACACACAATGTCCAACTATCGTTGATAGATTCAGCAAATTCCGCATGTTAATCCCTTGCAAGGCCAATGTTACTGCACAAGATGTTGCACGGTTGTTCATCAAGCATCGGTATCCATTGTGTGGTCTACCCAAGTCTACTGTGTCGGATCTTGACACCAAGTTCACATCCCATTTTTGGTGTGCTTTGTTTGAAAATTTTGGAACTAAGTTAAACTTTTCGTACACATTTCATCCAAGATCTGATGGGCAAACTGAAATTTACAACCAGTTGGCATTTGATGTTCTCAAATCGTGATAAACAATCTAAGTGGGGGAACTCTTTGTCGTTTGTTCAATCTTTGTCGTTAGTTCAAGCTTTCCTCAATGATTCCTTCTCTAGTGCACCTGGTCGTACTTCTTATGAGGCAACGTTTGGCCGACCTTTTCATTCTTTGTTGACTAGGTCCATTTCCAGATTTAATGATGCTAATGTGTTAGTCAAACCTATGTAAAGGTACTCCACAGTGTCAAGCTTCAGGTTAGCAAGGCTAAAGAGTCCTATTCTAGGTATGCTAATAAACATCGACAAGATGTCTCATTTAAGGAGGGTGACTCGGTGTTTTTAAGGATAGTGAAGCAGCGTCCCAAGCAAGTTGGTAAGAGGTATCCTAAACTCTCTTTTCGTATGTATGGTCTGTTTTTGATCGTCATAAAGATAAATGATGTTTCCATGCAATTACGTTTGCCACCTTCTTGGACAATGCATAATGTTTTCGTTGTTTCTAGGCTTAAATTGTTTCAAGGTGAACCTCCAAGGAGCGTCCCTAACAAGGGGCAACCGGAGATACTTGATAAAGCCGAAGTTATGGAGCCAAAGCAGATCGTTTTACATCGATTCAAGCACGGAACAAAGAAGCAAGCAAGGCAATACTTCTTGAAGTTCAAGGATCGAGGGACACATCAAGCAGCTTGGGTGGACGAGGAATTTTTCACCGACTACCCAGATTTACTAGCCTCATACAAGGAGGCCATGCAGATCGGTACCCATACCTCACCTTAAGCAGGAGGGGATGTCACATGCACGTGGCTCTCTGTGCCACATGGACATGCTTCATCGACTGCTAGAGCTAGTTTTCCTCTTCTTCCCAAATAGGAGTGTCTAAAATCCCAAGAGGATTAGTACCCGCAATTTTGTGAGCCTGTTCACAGGACCTGCATATCAAGACGAGACGAGTCACGTTTCCCAGTTTTGGAACCCTCTTGCATAAATGGTTTGACAAGAGTTTTGACACGTGTTATTACACTACAATGGGCATCTTGCATGACATGCATGTAGTTCTAGGTTAGAGGAATCCAATGAGCCATTCCCCACGTCGAACAGATTCTCGAGTAGGCAGATGTGTGACACTTTCACCCAAACTAACCCCCCCCCCCCACCCTTCAGCCTAACTTTTAATAAATCATTATAATGATTTATTTGTTGAGTGTTGTGGACAACTTGCCCTACCTAAGCCTTACGAGGTTTACTCCATTAACCTCACCTATAAAGGCAGCAAGAGAGCTAGCAGCCAGCAGCCAGCGTTTTGGTGAAAATCAGCCTAGCGTTTGTGGAGAGGGCAGATCAGCCAGTGTTTTCAGCCTATCAGCCCTAGCACTAGCCTCCAGCAGCAGAACACGTCAGCGTTTTCAGTTTTCAGCCCATTCCGTCGCCGACACGCGGCTCAAATCTGTTTTCGCATGTTTTCCGTTGTTGTCCGGTACTTCGGCAGCCCATCGAGCCTCCCCTCCGCCATCGCCACCATCAAGTGCTCCACTGCTGTCCATCATCGGCATCCTCAAGATCTGCATTCTCAGCCCTTCATTCCTCTCACATTGGGAGCGCAAATCAGCCCCCTGGTGGCCATCCACAACCCCGCATTGAGAAGGATCCAAAGGTGCATCAAATCAGCCCCGGAGGTACCTCGTCTTGAGGAGTTACCGTGGCGAAAGTCATCATTCGAGTCAATAGAGTCCACACTTATTGCATTGTGTGTACATTGAATTTACACATCAAAAGCAAATACCACACCAGCAATTGTCATTCTCTTCTTCTCTCTCTTTCTCTCTCCCTCTACACATCTCTACCACTCTCTCTCATTCCCTCTCTTCAGGGAAAAGTAAAAGGAGCCATCATTCAAGCTAAAAGCAATCACTAACGCAAGGAAAAGAAGTAAAGAGTTTGTGGAAGTGTAAAACCTTAGAGAGTATCTTCTCCAGCTGACTGAGGACGGGTTTGTGACTAGACCTAGTTACATGGATACACATTTATCTTGGGGGATACAGTGCACTATTGGTCAGTTATGCACCCTTTCTCATCAGCTTGAGGTCGAGACTGGCAGATTTAGGGGATACCTACAGACGCTGGGATATGCCATTTGGAGCCTTAGGCAAAGCTGCATTACATATGTCACTATCCGGTGTACTACGAGATACGGGGGCGATTTCATTGTCTCTTCAGACCACTACCCAGGGTCATGAGATATGACGATCAGAGATGTCTTGGGCTATTTTTACTCGAGCTACGCAAACACAGAGAGAGCCTATTGCAAAGACCAGCAGAGACGGTCTCAGAGACAAATTACAATTTTTTTTAGACCACCTACTAGGCAGACAGAGGGGCAGACCACTCAACAGAGCCCAAAGATCACCCACACCAGAGGCACGTTGATCAATCGGGATACTGAGCTAGGGACATCTAGACACCCACGATTGGGGGTACCTCACAACATCGAAGGAACTACGACAGAGGATACGGATCACTTAAGCTCTACATGCGATGGTGCCACGTGGGCATCGACGATACTCTACGGAAACCGATGCAGTACATCCTCGGACAGCGCCTGATGTCGGACATCCGCGGACATTGATGTTTATACACTGAGATTGTACTACCCACTGTTTCACCGTCACACACTTTATAGTGCTACACAGCTATGAGCTGCTTAGTTTCATGACAGTAGCCATTTAATCTTTACCTTATTTCACTTCATTTTATTTTGTACCCTAACATTGTATCAGATTCATCAGCATTGTACCAGTTTGGTCTCCTAGATCATTTTGGCCTTTTGAAGACGTTTAATGTAACATTTCATTTCATTTCATTTCAATGGATACATCCTCCAATACAATCTCACAAAAAACCCAAAAAAAAAAAAAACAAGAATAGATGGGGGCGGATTGCGGGACTATCTACTTGTGTAAAATCAGTGCAAAAGATGTGTCAAACCTCTAGCTGTCCACACTTCTCTACATTACAGGCAATAAATGAGATCTTTGATTCCAATCTTGCAAGCTCAAAATTCTTAGATACCTAATTTAAATCTCTGATTTCAATCTTGCAAGCTCAAAATTCCTGGATACCTCCCCCTAAAATTTAGAAATCCGAAATCCGCTCATAAGCTTAAGGACATTATCCTAAACAAATTTCTCATAAAGCAAAGAGACAATATTGAAGTCAAAAAGTTGAACAATTTACATGAAGTGACTTCATTGTTTAGAGCAACATAATGCACAATCCTCGGTCATTATGGAGAAGCATACCAATCGTCTATTAAAAGAAATCCATGAAGAAGCCCCAGCTTCTGGTTGCTGAAAAGCTCTTGTGAACGTTCAAGTGTCGCTTCACTCTCCATATCCAAGGCAGCAAAAAGATCTATAGTCACATCTCCCGGCTTCTCTTCTTCCATAAGGTCTTTTCCAGTTGCTGCTAGATTGATTTTTCCTATTCTGTTCGCCTGTTCAAAAAAGTATGAGAGCTATAAAACTTAAGGCACAGAGAAACATCACCAAATAATGGCTTAAACACACTATTCCCCTCAAGATAAAGTGATGTATACGAGGTTCAAACATCCCTTAGGGATGAAGTATTGCCACATACCTCATCAAGATGTCTCTTTGAAAAATTCTCATACTCCAAAAATGCATCTTCATCGTTTGGCAACAGATGTGCAAAACTGTACATTAAAAAATATAGAAATATTTACATTACCAATATGTACCGAGAAACAATGGTGTCTAAAGCTACAATAATTTGCTAGAGGACAGACAAATATGCAATGCTATTAGAAACTAAAAAGTTTCAAGGTTTACGTAAAGTGTGCAGTTCCTTACACACTATCAAGATCTATAAAATTTGCTTTGATCAGCGTAGCTGCCAATATATAGAGTCCACTCGGCACATTTTCTTCAATTTCTGGACGTTGGTAATATTGAAACTTAAACCCAAGGATATGTGAAGTGTGTGACTGCAAGACAAGCATCAGTCACCTTTAGCACAAGCATTATATTAATGAGCTAGTTCCATCTAAACACAAGCCTCTTCTGCAGATGATGTGCACCTTTGGAAACAATGGTATCAGTTCCAGAAAGGCAGCATTGTCTGGTTGCAACTCATAACATTCCAGAACCTGGAATCACAAGCACAACTAGGAATATAAAAGCATGTTCCCTAGTTCAAATACAAAACACACAGTAGTGCTGAAAGTGAACTTCAAAAAAACCTTGCATACGATAGACTAATCAGGCACACAGCCAAATAGGATAAATTGTCCTAAACATCACCATCAATGAGAGATTAGACATTGTATATCTGCCAGACTTCTGAAGTTTCACAATAGAACAGAAATACATAATACCCTATCTTTCTTCCTTGCTTTCAATTAATTCAAAATGCCCCAACCAATTCAAAATGATCACTACCCCGTCGCTCAGCATCTTGCTTTAGAAACGAGAACAAAGATCTCTCACAAAACACATACGAACAGAAGTAAGGACGAGGAAAGCGAGGAACAGAAAGCCCCAAAGCAACCGTTCACGTGTCATGCCTATCCTTTGACAATGTTGCGATACTGCATGTGTGTTAAGAGTACCAAACGGATAGATACATAATAACTTCGCATGTTTCGGTTAAGTTTGGAAATGCCCTGATGAGGTGGCCAATATAACCTAGCTGTGATAGATTGGTGAGGACACGCATGTATATTCTAAAAGAAAGCGGTCCATAGATCAATAAAGGAGAAGTCATTTGGCTTTCCTCAGGAAATTGGGTTTAATTCAATCAAGTCAAGCGACATGCACACATGTTTTAAAGCGTATCCATATAGCATGGTCTTTGGATGAAACCCTCGTCTAGTACGGCCTCTGTAGTACAACATCTTCGGAGGAAGAGACTGTCTAGGTGTGATCCAAGTCTCTCTGATGTAGAGATTCCATAAATCCTGTCTAAGCACAATATTCCTCTCACTGTGCGGGAGGTGAATGAGGGGTGAATCCAGGTCGTACCGAAGAGCGGGTAGTCCCTCCATGTCTAAGCCATGTGCTCCAAACCACTCTCTGACCTGTGAATTCTAGGATCCTTGCTCCCTTTTGGGAGTTGGTCTTGGTAGCTCCCTCATCCTCTAGATAAAGCAAACTGTCTGAAAAAGTGCCTCAACTAACATGGGGGGAGTAGCCAATTCTGCTATGGCAATCTCATGTGATACTTAGGGCTTGCAGCGGAGCACACATGATATCATACATATATGTGGCCTCTCAATCTGTGTCCATGAGGTAGTTTGAAGGTGTGTGTGATCAACGGGGCTATGGTGTTAACTATGTTCTTCGCTACATCAAAAAAGGTGGACCTCATATATATTATAACCTCTTTGCAGTGTGCAGGATGGATCCTACAAGGGATTAACATTGGTCTCAAAGCTTCTTCCTCCTACTGCATACAATGTGGCAACATGCAAAAAAGCCATTGGATCTCATGAAGTCGTGATAGGCTAGCCTTACAGGCTCCCTACACATAGGGCGGTATGGGATGCCACTAGCAAGAGAGGAGACTATGGTAAGTGTTTTTTCTCATTCTTTTCATTTTACACATGGACTCTTATGTGTGGAGGCTAGTGGTCATCACATAAATGCTTGGTGTGTGATTATTTTCTCCTCTCCGTATCCGTTTGCATGAGGATACCCTTAAGATCTAGCCAGTCCAAGAACATAGTAGTCCCTCCATATGCACATCTGGAGAGAGGATATACCTAGATGAATCCAAGATAAGCCCTAATTCACCCTTAAAGGAAAAGTGCAAGGTATAGACCCATGGTACTCACCCACAAGACAATATAACCATCAGCTCCATCATGCATAGTATTGACTAAATACCACCACATCCCCACTAACGTCGTCAGTGCCCAAAGTGGGTGTAGAACTAGGTACTAACATATGCTCCCAAACACAAATACACACCACACGCGCACACACATGAGCATACATCAACACAAAGTTCAGCGTACTGAGTTCCTGTTATGACTCTCAAGATCAAGGGCAGACTCAGCCATAATGAAGCCTAGCACTAAAAGAAGCATTAAATCGGAAAAATTAGCACAAAAATGAGGTAGTTGATAGGGCATACGCACCACAGAGATAGATAGAATCAGCACAATATCAACTGGTCATAACTCGGACGAAAACTTCACAATCTGAAGTCTTCATGTCCGCCATACGACTAAAAAATATACCTAGATGAATCCAAGATAAGCCCTGATTCACCCTTAAAGGACAAGTGCAAGGTATAGACCCATGGTAGTCACCCACAAGACAATATAACCATCAGCTCCATCATGCATAGTATTGACTAAATACCACGACATCCCCACTAACATCTTCAGTGCCCAATAGTGGGTGTAGAACTAGGTACTAACATATGCTCCCAAACACACACACACACCACACGCACACACACATGAGCATACATCAACACAACATTTCATCGTACTGAGTTTCTGTCATGACTCCCGAGATCAAGGGCAAACTCAGCCATAATGAAGCCTAGCACTAAAAGAAGCATTACATCAGAAAAATTAGCACAAAAATGATAGGGCATACGCACCACAAAGATAGAATTGAATTAGCACAATATCAACTGATCGTCTACATGGAGTATGTCTCGCAGATGTTATGTGGAAGAGAGGAAGTATTCTTTTTAGCTGCATGGGCCAAAGTTATGCTTGGTTGTTCACTCTTCTCAGCACTTTACGGTTGTAGCGACTCATTTCTCTATTGGACACCATTATGGCATTCCGCACGTCGCACTCTGTCTAGCCTTTTGTCGTTACCACCTATGAGTGGTTCATTTGCACACAATGCTCGCCCTCACGGAGCAGCTAACCACTGGGGAAGCTCTCTTGATGGCTGGTTGCACACAGTGATGAACAAAGGGCAACATCACACAAAGGGAAGTGGACGGGTCACGTGCAAAGAAGGAAGCAGTCCGAGCCTGGCTGGTTACACTCAATGTGCAGCAGGCAGAAGCAGAAGGCATGGGCACTGCGTGTGGGGCAGTGGACTCTGGGCAGCAGTCCGCGCGGGCAGTCACGATATTGAACGGCGGGCAATTATAAGTGGCATCAACAGTCCACACAGGTAGTCACAATATTGAATGGCGGGCAACTATGAGTGGCATCAACAGCGCGTACCCACAGGTGGCACAAACCACATGGTGCATCTTTCTTACACGGGCTGCTGCACGTTATGCACTTTAGTTCACTTTCTAAAAATGACGGCCCAAAGACAAGTTGTGTTTTCTTATAGTGGTAACAGGTCGGTTATTAAAACAAAGAATGACCCACAAAAAAATATGGCCACCCATTGTATGCAACCTGCAAAAATAAAAGAGCACCAAAATAACTTAAATTCTTAAACTTGAACTAGAAATGATGCCTTTATTGAAACATGGGATCAAATGGAATCTGTCCTTCTTGTTACATGTACTTCAAGCATGAAAAAACATACAATTAAAAATAAGATCAAACATGAAAGACAACAAATAAGAGAAGTGTAAGCATGTAAGCGATTCACTTACAATGTCAAAAACTCGGTTTGGATCTAGATCAAAGTGGCCGATCAAAGACTGCAACAATCAATCACTGGAGTCAGTTCTTGCACCTAAATCTGCTGAACTCAAAAAAGAAGGAGTAGAAAGCCAATGAGAAGCTTCTCATCCCTGTTTTATCATTCAAGTTTCAATATCAAAATGTAAAAGGGGTCTTTATAATGAAAAGAAAGAGAGAGAAAAAGGGCAATATTTGCAGGATTTTTTCCATACATAGGATTTTTTCCATACATGACCTTGTTAAGTATAAGCCAGCTGGTGACCTTTGCATAACAAAAGCTTCTCATCGATGTCTCAGAGTCTATTAGATATCTGACTTTGCAGTGGACAATTGGAACTTGAAAAAAAGAAGGGAAACAAGGCGGCTTGTGTTTGAGTAAGGGAGAGGCTTGTCTTTTTGGGAAAGGACAATTAAATTACCTCTTCACAAGAAGAGATTACATGTCTTCCTGGACTTCCTAGATGAGCTCCACCAGGGCTTCTTACTCTGGGCATGCTGCACAATGCACTCAAGAACTTTTCATACAAGGAACCAAGAATGATTTGGGTGTGCTAACATCGCAAGTTGTTATTGGGTTCAGTATTAGGGTTTCATCACTAGGTCAAAGAGACAACGAATCATTCCTTCCATATATATGGTCAGTAACAATGCTCTCAGCCCTAAAAAGATCGTCCTTACTTAACTCGACCTAAGAGACTAGCTGCCCAATTAATTCCTATCTTACAGAATATTCTCTACAGAATTGATTGCATTTTTAAGAGTTACACAGGATTACGCTGATTTTCTTGAACTTTTACATGTCTCTCTGAGGAGATCCAAAGCAAAAAGCATTCTGCCAGCCATTCTGTTCGATGAAATAATAAACCGAATCAATCTTTTGTGGAGCTGCTAGTCACATTGAACTGTTGTTGCAAATCATCGAACCAAAAGAAAACCTTTCATGGCGGAGATGGGTACAGTTGTATGTGTTGTTCTTATCAACATGGCCAACCAATTTCTTATGAAGGACATAACCTCACCGATCGGCAAGCATGATACAACACAAAAGAAGGAATTGCTCATTGTCCTCCACATCTTGTGAACTCTGTGTCATTATCTTTATGGAGTCCACTCTACGGTTCAGAGGGATCTATCATCGCCATTCCTCGAAACATCTAATTCGCCGGTCATGTGGGCATTAGACTGCACTCATGCAGGAGTTTGACTTTGTAATCTGGCACCGAAAGAACACAATCAACTTCCCCATCCTCTTCGTCAAATTGCTGAAGCCAGTACAAGGGTATCGACTGAATTCTTCTCTCTCTCAAGGGGCATTGCCAGGCAGTTTCCCATTTTGGGGCAATTTGGCAAACAAGTCCAAGACGGCCAAACATAGCTTAGGAATCCATAGCAGTCCAGACTCCAAATGCCCAATAGCTCACTACAAAGAGAGGTAGCAGAGAAGCATCATATCCACTGTGGTTTACTTCAACCAAGGCAAAGTGAGTGAGGCCACCAACAAGGATATCTGTAACCACTTTTGATTAGCGATTGGATAAATCAACTACTATAGTTTGCAACAAATGAGTAATCTCTACTGCACGACATAAAATAAACTGAACTAAACAAGAGAGCAAAGCGAGACAGAAGGGGGTGGTGTAGTGGGATGCTCCTGAAAGATCGGCAACCCAGACAATCACCATCAGCAACAGCCACATGGCAATTCCCTCTTTTTTCCCTCAAGCCTGTTGCAAAAGATTTTGGCGTTTCTAAGGCAAGCAAAGTGCCGCTATTGCATTTCAGGTCACCTGAAACCCTGCTTCTGCTGTGGACACATGTGAGGCTTCTTAGGAGATCCAAATGCTTTCATTTTTGGGAGATCCAAACTTTCATTTTACTGTGTTTCCATTGCCTTCATTGCACATTCTGAGAATACCTTAAAGTGTATCATTTAAATAAGGCATCAAAGGCCAGGAAGAATTATACATAGGTTTCGTGGCTTAAGCCATTCTAACCATTTTACTCATAACGTCATGCTGGCAACTCCAAACTAACTGATGGCTAACAGCAACCTAGAAATAAGTTTCGTCTTTCCTTCACTATTTGACTATTTTGTATGATATGTTGTCATAAAATAGAAAGATATACACATACAAGTTATAAGGCCCAACGTCATGCTGGCAACTCCAAACTAACTGATGGCTAACGGAAACCTAGAAATAAGTTTCGTCTATTCTTCACTATTTGACTATCTTGTATGATATATTGTCATAAGATAGAAAGATATACACATACATATTATAAAAAGCAACGAATAGGACTAAACAATTGCAAAGTTACTAATTTGAATTGAAAAACTTTTTTGTTTCCTTCTGTATTTAGCTTTTACATCATGCTATATTTACAATAAACCAGCTGTTTATTCAAATGTTTTGTTCCATCTCTACTATTACAATTAAGATACATCCAAATCCACCCAAAAAAAAAAAAAAATCAACAGCCAAAATTCACCTTTATTGTGCTGATAACTGCAGGTGCGGTCTGTTTGATCAAGCCATCAGGTCCTCTTCTACTCAACAGGGTCACCTATCAGATGCACCTGAAGTATGTCAGAGCTATTCAGATCATAGCCAAAAACATACTTCGACGCAATACGACCTACAAATCAACAGAGACAGTGCATAAAAGAATCACATTTATCAACTGCATCACATACCAGTTTCGCATAACCTTCACTTTCCTCCCTCAAAAGATTGAACTTTGTTTGCTGATATAGCAACCGTGTATTTACTCTCACCTGCACGTGCAGTGAACCCAACAATTCATGCTGCAATGACTAGACAAATAGAAAACAACTTTTGCTTTGAGCAGGTACACATGTTCACATATATGTATTGGTTATCTACCTAGTCGAGAATAAGCCTACATTACAGATACACGCATATATATACATGGATACATAAATGCACAACAAATATACATAAGTGTTATTGCCTATGGTCGAAAAGAAGTGTCACGTAGTATGTGTGCCTTAAACGTTAAAACACAAAGGCACATTAGCAACTTACCTCCTTGGCTTTCAAATCAGGCGCCTTAATTTTTATCATCTCAGCATCCCACAAAAACTCTGCCTAGAAAAGGTAAGGACATGTAACTGAAACCCAAGTGTGCACTTGCAGACACTAGTACACAATGTTAAGACTGAGAAACACATACCTCACAGCGCTCTTGAAGCAGCCTTAAACTTAGTAGATCGTTTTCAACTAACCACTTGGCCTGCATGTGAATCACACCGTATTAGTGCAATGCATCTGCATATCCATAACCATCAGCTCCTCTACTCAAATTGCACTCAATAACATGAGATTATATTGCAGTATTGACTTTTTATAAAGCCAAAAGATTATGGATTTACCAAGTCAACCAATTGAGATCTGAAATCCCCATTCACGGCGAACTGAAACAGAAGATAGTCAAGTCAGTCAGAGTTAAAATATTTAGTGAAGCAGACAAAAAAAAAGGATGTTACGAGTGGTTACACCTCCTGGCCCATATGTGCGATTGTGTCTGCAAGCAGCGAAGATGACTCCTCCCTGAGGCAAGTGTCAGTAAAGCTTACAGATTCCCATGCAAGCCGGAACTTATTCAAGGGCAAATCACCGCGAGCCTACAAAGTCACAATATCCATCAGCAGACAAGCAATACCGGACAAACAGATGCACAAGTATTTTGCCAGATTACCAGCAGAGTACCATAATTGTCAAGCACTTTTAAGAACTGTGTTTCAATAAAAGCAACCTCTAATAATTCATTTGAAGCAATTGCAGACACAAATGAGACTTCTATTCCCCTCCTCTTTTGTGAAAATCCCCTTTAGGCCCTTTCACGATCAAGAGGGAGTTCTACTTTGATTTCCTCAACACACAAACCTCATGTTAAGATGTGTAGATAGAACTGCCCCCACAGGCCTAGAATCAGAGTGTGTCCAACCATGACACACACAGATTACAGGACCCAATATTCCTAGTTAAAAGAGCCATTTCGCACCTAGTGGGCTGTGGTCACCCATCCTAATGTTTGGAACATAACACTCTGCCTTATGATATATTGCTGACCTCCCCTGCATTCTCAACGATAAAGCTGGAATTGCTATCCTTTCAGCAATCTCAAACTCGCAAAATTGCTTTTTTTTGTTCCAAAGAAGCAACGGGGGAAGTTTGACTCCAATTCCTATTTTTCCTTTACGCTGCTATTTTCTGATTTTTTTGGGACTGATGCCTATGTCCGAGTTCCAAAGAAGCGAAGGGGGGAGTTTGACTCCAAGGCCATCCAAATGATTTGTGTCGGCTACAGTACTCTTTTCAATCGCTATCAACTTCATGATCTAGATAGGAAGGAAATCATGGTGAGAAGTGATGTGGTCTTTGATGAGCATACTACTTCGAAGGAGCCGTCGACTCCTAAGTCTTCCACATCATGCCCGGATTTACCTCTTCTTGTAGATCATAATGATGATGTCAAAGGTGCAAGTCAACCGGGTGATGATCTCGTCCAAAACTGCAAGCAAACCTCCTCTCGCAACCAAGCAGCCAATAGATCTCAGATCTATCGCGATAGATCTCCTCATACTCAAGCTTCTAGCGCGTACCACCCACCAATTGGGCACGACAATGACCTGCATACACTGTCACGAGACAGGCACCACGTGCCAATAGAAAAGAACAGATTGAACAGACTTTTAGCACTTCAATAACAATTGAACTAAAACAGAGAGAGCACAGGCCACACGGAGTGGCGAAATTCCACACCAGAGAGTACTGGCCCCGAGCCTTGGTGCCCCTTCGGTATTTCTTTATATTACTTGAACTCAGTACAATGCCGGTACTCACACTCTGCACCTTCACCCAGAAGAGTGTCAGAGACTGAGCCCTCTGCACATATTTAAAGGCCCTTGGCCTTCAAAAGCAGTCAAACTCAAAAGTATATGGCCTCAAAAGCTGGCCCTGAAAACTGCCCAACGTAAATCACGAAAATCTGTACAGGCTGCCATGTCAGCAAGCCAACGCAAAGTGTGGATGTCCGTACAGCTGCCACGTCAACAGGTCAGCGCAAAGTGCGGGCGTCCGTACAGCTGCCACATCATCAGATCTCCACGTTTATGTGTGTGGGCTTGCTTTATTTTAATGCCTTTATGTCACTTGGGCCCCATCGGACGGGGTCCCATAAGTTGGTGGGAACTCTTCTTTAAAAATAGGCCACTTGGCAAGACTTGCAAGTTGGTAAAACTTCTTTTGCTGCTTTTGCTTCTTCACTTAGGGTTTAGGCTTCTCGGCCAATATCGACAGGTTGGCTTTGTTCTTCAGTGTCTTGACACGTCAACAGTTTGCGACATCCCCACTTCTTGAAAGAAAGTAATCATCCGCGATTACAGCATATCTGCAAAACAGCTTAAGTTAGCTCAAAAAATTCCAATGGACAATCTGAAGGACAATCAATTCTGATTCCAAATTGCAGCTCTTGATTTCCTAGGCCGTTGGCTTCCCAGAAAAATCTCATCCAATAAGGAGTCTCATTCCAGATTGGAGCTCTTGCAATTAGGGCAAATTTGGACTCTCAAAGGGGCCCTATAAGGAGGTTTGACTTTGCCTCTCTTGTCCAAAGTGGGCAACCCGATGTAGTAGATAAATGCTTTGCCAAAACCCTATCAACCAGCATCTCATTGGAAAGATCTTAGAAAGTAGGTTCTAGATCCCCAAACTCCGACAAATTTGAAGTTGATTTGTAGAAGTTATAGCCTCCCTATTGAAGCTCAAATGTGGGGAGAGATTCCATTTATAAAACAGAGTTGTCACATCAAAAAATGGAATCTTTTAGAATATAAAGAATTTGATGGCATGTTATATATCAATGGATAGATCTCAATGAGTACATTCTAAATCCAAAAGGTTCAACAAGTTTTGATTTTATTTGTAAAAATTTTATCGTGCGTCCGTTTTGGACAAGAGAGAGAAAGTGAAAGTCCTTATAGGGCCCCTTTGAGAGTCCAAATTTTCCCTAATGATATCCTGGGTCGTTGGTTTCCCAGAAGTATCTCAGTTACTAAGGAGTCTCATTCCAGATCGGAACTCTTGATATCCTAGGTCGTTGGTTTCCTGGAAATATCTCATCCAATAAGGAGTCTCATTCCAAATTGGAACTCTTGATATCCAGGGTCGTTGTTTCCCAAAAGTATCTCATCCAATAAGGAATATTCAGTGGCTAGCACATCACAATGCAATACAAATGCTCAAATATGCATGTTGCAAGACACAACGAACAGCGCCACTGAGCACTCCCCTGAGATAGACGGTCTACAGTATAAAGCTACTCAACGACTACCTCATCACTCCCCCCACAAATAACCTGAAAAGGTCCGGGCGATGAGTTCAGAGGAATGGTGCAACCAAACGCTCCCCAGACCGTAGCCTGCGTCGCTTGGAGGTTCAAGCATACAACCAAACGCTCCCCAAACATCCCGTCTGCGTCATTCGGAGGTTTTCTAGCATACAACGAAACGCTCCTCAAACATCTCGTCTACGTCGTTCCGAGGTTCAAACAATACCAAAACAGCATTTCTCACTACTCCAACCGGGAGTAAATTACCAATCAATGACATCAGTATTTAAAACCAGAGTCAAACAGTTCAAATCGGCACCAAGACAGGTTCAAAACAAATATCATCCATTTCGAACATATTCCAAACAGGATCACTAAACAAGTTCTCAAACAGATTCTTAAAATTCAAACTTAAAGAGCAATCTCGACATTAGTTGAGCTTGAAATGATGATTGGCTTTCCATCTTGAAACCTGCACCAAAATTAGGGTTAGATTTCTTCCATAAAGTTGTAATCGACTACACCATGGTTGATAAGCTCTTGAACAGTTGAAGCAAGCCTCCACAGACAGTGTTACTGTGGCGGTGATGGTAACCCCAAGATATACCAATCACACTGGACCTCCAAGGTTATCAGCTCGAGAAGAGACACCTATTGAGAGATGTCGAGAAATTTCAAGTTTTAATATGCTAGGGTTTCTATGGCAAGCATTTCAGGATACCACTCTGCTAGAAGTTGCAATCCGGAGGAAGATATATGAAGGCATGTAACTTCGAGCAAAAAAATTCTTGAAAGCTTGCCAAGTCCTTGGAGTGTGCGGCTTGGTAGCTATAAACATCCACCACCCCTACATGGCACTGCCTGTGAGAAAAACCGCAGCTCGAAAAAAAAAAATTGATCCTTCTTTGCAAGTGATCTTTATGGCTTATGCCCTATAAGACAAACCGATGAAGACGGGAGCGTGCCCGATGCGCAATGAAGTAAGGGTGACTAATAAGTCCGTGGTCGGGACAAAAAGATTCTTTGAATAAAATTGCCAGTAAACTTTGGAAGCGCCAGACAGAGTAAACTTTGGAAGCGCCATCTTGCTCTGTCTGCTCTTTGGTAGGACCGGTATGCTCTCAAAAAAAAACACGCCTAAAGCTCGGATACCACTGTCACAGACTCACGGGACGAGCACCACATGCCAATAGAAAAGAATAGACAGAACAGACTTTTAGCACTTCAGTAACAACTGAATTGAAAGAGAGAGAGGACACGCGACACAGAGTGGCAGAATTCCACCCCAGAGTACTGGCCCCAAACCTTGGCGCCCCTTTTGGTATTTCTTTATATTACTTGAACTCGGTACAATGCAGATACTCACGCTCTGCACCTCACCCAACAGAGTGCCAGAGACTAAGCCCTTTGCACCTATTTAGAGGCCCTTGGCCTTGAAAAGCAGTCAAACTAAAAAGCGCTAAAAACTACCCAACGTAAGTCACGGAAATCAGTACAGGCTGCCACGTCAGCAAGCCAACGCAAAGTGTGGGCGTCCGTACAGCTGCCACGTCAACAGGTCAGCGCAAAGTGTAGGCATTCGTACAGCTACCACGTCATCAGGTCTTCGAGTGTATGTGTGTGGGCTTGCTTTATTTCAATGCCTTTATGTCACTTGGGCCCCATCGGACGGGGCCCCATAAGTTGGTGGGAACTCTTCTTTAAAAATAGGCCACTCAGCAAGACTTGCAAGTTGGTAAACCTTCTTTTGCTGCTTCTACTTCTTCACTTAGGGTTTAGGCTTCTCAGCCGGGATCTGCAGGTTGGCTCCGTTCTTCAGTGTCTTGACACGTCAGCAGTTTGTGATTAGCGCACATAACCCGTATAGGGTGTCTGCGCACTGGCAAGAGAAAGCACGAGAGAGGGAGAGGAATTTCTAGTAGAAAACGAGAGATGATGATGATGTATTTACGTCCTCGGGGTGCCAAAATGACCCATGGGACCCAAAATCTCATATATGAGACTCCCCCCTTCCCATGTGAAGGAGGGGACGTGTCATGATTCTGTGGCGATTTTGTTTGTGAGTGTGGTGTGATGTTCTAGCCTAGTGCTACTAGAGAGGGATGTGTTCTTGAGAGAAGCTCCTCAAATGTAGTACATCCTTGAAAAAAGAGAGAGAGAGAGAGAGAGAGAGAGAGAGAGAGAGAGAGAGAGAGAAAACGCTAGAGAGAGAGAGAGAGCCACACAGAAATGCTAGAGTGAGAAAATGCTAGAAGCTCTGCTCACTCATCACAACATGCCAAAAGTTCAAGGGGTGGCTCTACATATATAGAGCAACAGCAAAATTGCCCTACCTAGCCAAAAAACCTCATGATCCTGAAAAATGGCTAAAATGCTAATGTGTAAACTCGCTCAAAGTGACCTGCAACACACGTTTAGTAACAAAACTACAAAACACTGGAAACTCTGCCCCCATTAACCCTCGGAACAAGGGTCCCGTCTCATGCCAGCCTATCGGGTGGGCAACATCCTAGAGTGCATCGCCGAGAATAGGTGCATCTACCTCAAGTACGGTCGAGCACAACCACAAAATAGCCCTCACTCTCTCATCTGCTCTTGGGAGATACTAGAGCCACCACCGGACACGATTTTGAACTCTTAACACCCCCTCTCAACTCTCCGTTGGAAAACGAGTCCAAGGGAGCTGGCATGAGAGGATAATCTCGCCTATGGAAGAGGTTTGGTGAAGACATCATGTTACAAACTACTGACATGTCAAGTCACTGAAGACCCGGAGGGTTAGGACTCCCTGAGCCTAATACTAGCCTACCTACAAATCCCAACCGAGGGGCCTAAACCCTAGCAAGAGAAGGAATAGAAGAAGTCATCACCAAATTATAGGTTCTTGTGAAGTGGCCAAATGGGTTAGAATTAAAAACCTAACCCTCAACCAATTTACAGAACCTTTGCCAAGAGGGCCAAAAATAAATAAAGCAGATTGCCAGACACTCACACCCAAAAGTGCATAAGAACCAAGTGGCAGGCTACCGCAATTTTTGCCAATTGTTGATGACGTGGCAACATTGTACGAACAGCCCTTGGGGCACAAGCTTTTAGACTAGACGCTTTTAGAAGTGCCTGCTTTTCATGTAACTGCTTTTGAATGGCCAAGGGCCTTTGACTATGTAGTAAGGACTCACTCTCTGACGTTCTACCAGCGGGAGATGCGGAGCAGAGCCGCAAGTGTTGTACTTCATTGAAGCAATATAAAGAAATACCAAAAAAGGCGCCACAGTTTGGGGCCAGTGTCACGTGACACATCCAACCCTATGTGTCCGTGGACAAGCTACAGCATGATCAGGGTTCTGTTCAGTCAAGTCAATCTAGAATAGGAAGTGATCTGGCGCTTTTGTGAGTCTGTTCGCAAACCGTGCATGCCCAGTCACTTAGTGTAGATGCATATCCTCTGGTTGTATAGAGCATGATCATAAGCATTCCCATCAGAATCAATCAGAGAAATTTTCCAGTGCATTTAGCCTATTTTACCTATTTTTGGCATTTTTCACTTATTAATTTAAGTGACTTTCCAACAAAAGTAGGTAGGGCAATTTTGCTAAGAAAATATATAAGCAAACCAAAGTTAGCACTAAATGGCAGAAGAGGCAACAGGAGCTCCACGCTCAACAGGCACCTTCTCAGCAGAACCCCCCCAGGAGACCTAGCGTTTTTGGAGCAGAGCCGTCACCTAGCGTTCTCATCACAGATCAGCCAGCGATTTGCTTTTGCAAATTCCGGCGACAGCAGAACCTCAGAGCAGCCTAGCGTTTTGCATTTTGCAGAGCAACTGGCGACAACCAGCAGAAATTCAGCCCTAGCGTTTTTGGTTTGCAGATCAGCCCCGGCGTTTTGCAGCTTTACCGCGACGGAACAACAAGGAACATCAGCGTTTTCAGTTTTCAGCAGTTATCACCCGCACATAAAGTCCCAAACCTCGCAGATCTCACCTTCCCGCAACAGTTCCTCGCTGCACGGTCAGTTTCCACAAGGTTTACAGTTTCAGCCCGGACAACGCAGATTTCAGCATCTGCGTTTTCAGCGCGTCGTCGTTGCATCGTCGACATCGACATAGAGTCAAAATTCAGCAGATACAAGATTTGCAAATTTCAGCCCATAGCGTTTTTGGACAGCAGTAGAAAGATTGCAGATTTCAGCCCTTAGGTCGACTTCGTCATCCCCGTCGTCATCGTCGACATAGCCTAGACTTGCATCAGTCTCATGCTTACCATTTGTACCAGATTGTGCAATCATAAGTAGACAACTCTCACCGACAAGAGTGGGGCCTTCGAAGGAGGGTTTTACAACGTCTTTGGTGTCGTATCTCTCTTCTCTCCCTATCTCTTAGTCTCATACACTTGCACGCACAGTGTCCATTCACTTTGTTTGTGATCATTGCACTCTCTCATTAAGAACGGAAGGTTCTCCCTTCCATAAGAACAAAAAAGCACAGTTCGGAGCACTCATCTTGAGCAAAGCGCAAACATTCATTCAGCTGCACCTAACAGCCAGTGCACTCTGGGGTGAAATTACGCTAATACGAGTCTCATGTGAAGTCTCTTTCTTTCAGTTCAATTGTTTTTAAGTGTTTGAAATCTGCTTAGTCTATTCTTTCCCATTGGCACGTGGTGCCCTCACGTCACAATGATATCAGAGCTTCAGCCGTGTGCTTTTCCAAAAGCATACCGGTCCTCCCAAAAACAGACAGAGCAAGATGGCATTTTTGGATTCTACAAAGTACTTGGTTTCTCCTCCACGAGCTCCACGACACTCTCGCGGCATCCTCAGCAGAATCTCCCAGTTTTGTGCCACAAACTGTTAACGTGTCAAGCCACTGAAGATGTCACGAGGACGTGGCAACTGCTAACCTTAGTTGTTGGTTCTTTCCGATAATTTTTATTTAATTTTTGGGACCCTCTTTTTGAAGTCACAAATGATCGGACATTGTGTGGCTGGTGTGAAACGGCCGGCGGCCGAGAGTTTCACCCGCAGTCGGGAAGGGCAGGTTCGCCACGAGATGGTTGGGCCAACCGGCACTGGAATCTGAGCAGTAAAACGGTGTCTAGGCTCAGTTCAAAGTCATTTAGGCCCCTCGCGACACTTATAAGTTGGTGGGTACTAGGAAATTAACTCAAAAGAGGAATAAGGGACACATGGCGGCTCCAGGTAGAATTGCCACACTCATCAACTGGAGGGGGCGCCCAATTTGAGAGAGGAGGTTGTTTTGCTCATCAAGTGCTACAGTGAGTGTGTGAGTAGTGGGTGCAAGTGTTCACAGCTTTAATGGAAAGCTTGCCTTCTCCCTTGCTCTATGTAGTGCGACAATTTTCGCGTTTGCCAAGGCAAGAGCCTTTTGCACACGAATCGGATTAGCTAATTGCTAATCCCCTTCAGGTACACAGTTCCATCGCGAAGGAATGCGAAAACGGAGAGTTTTCTCGCATGAAAACTCGTCTGATTTACAAGGGAGCTGTCCCATTGCGTGCGGAAGCGTCTGACACACACGTAGACGTGTTTGCTCTGCCCAAAACGATTCAAAACAGAAAATTACAGCCTGCTGTGTTTTTCTGCAGGTTTAGGGTTTCGCACCTAAACTGCAAGACATCGTCAAGGAAGCCTCGGGAAAGCCATGCGATGCTTGAACAGGGCTTTGGGCACCTCACACTGACAAAACAGGGAATTACAGCATGCTGAGATTGACCTGTAGCTCACCAGAAAGCTTCCATACCGCAAGGAAAAGTGTCCTTGACACGTACTTTTGACCTACAGGGATTTTTGCGCCGTTATGCTCGTAAAATTGGGTCAAAAACCTGCAATTACAGCCATGGACAGGTTTGGACAGCTTGGTGAGGGTTAGGTGAAAGCGTTCGGATCGTTTATTTGCCAAGGGAGCCTCGGGAAAGCATTGGGTGCTTGTACAAGACAATTTACAGAGATTTTCCACGAGGAATCTCGTCTAATTCAAGGGGCAAGTGACCCTACAAGTGCGAGAGAAAAGTGCTGTAATTTCTCGCCAGGTTTTGTAAAGTGCTCCAAAGTGCGTGGCAAGTCATCGTGTACTTGGGATTTTGTCCGTGGAGACTTCTACTGTGGTTATGTTGCCGAAAACGGGTTAGAGTAGAGGAATTTCAGCCCGATAAAAGTGGGACAGCTTGTAGAATTTTACAGGTTTGTCTCAAGTTTGATAAGAATAAAGAAATACCGAAAGGGGCACCAGTCTTTGGGGCACTTTGGGTGTCGTTGTTTGCTTGGGAGCGCTCTAGCTACCAAGTCATGAAATGTCTTAAAAGTGTTGAATTCCAATCACAGGTTTATCGGTGACCTTCCTTTGTGTCCTAAGTTAAAGTCTAAAGTAAGGTTTCGGGTGAAAGCCAAAGTCCACCGCCCTACGGGCAGGTTTCAGAAGATCAGGAGGGTTAGGACTCCTTGAGCCTAACCCTAGCCATAACCCTAGCCAGCCTGCAAATCTCATCCAAGGGGCCTAAACCCTAGCGCAAGCAAAAGAAGAAGAAGAAAAAGAAGAAGGAATTACCAACTTATAGGTTCTTGCCAAGTGGCCTAAAAATACAAGGGGTTAGGATTATTAAAACCTAACCCAACCCCAACTTACTGCAGCCCGTCCAATGGGACCTAAAACAAAGCGCGTGCGCACACCCTGAAGAATTGCGTAGAGATGATGATGACGTGGCAATTGTACAGACGCTCCACATTTTGCGTTGGGAATGATGACGTGGCAACAGCATATGGGCAATCCATGGAGCGCTTGCTTTTAGATCAAATGCTTTCAAAATTGTAGCTTTTCATATAAACTACTTCTGGATAGGCCAAGGGCCTTTAAATATGTGCTAGGAGCTCACTCTCTGCATTCTACCCACGGAAGATGTAAATCAGAGCCGCAAGTGTTGTACCTCGTTGAAGCAATATAAAGAAATATCAAAAGGGGCGACACTGTTTGGAGCTAGTGCACTCTGGGGGTAGAACTACGCCTCTCACAAATTGCTGACATGTCAAGCCACTGAAGAACAGAGCCTACCTGCAGATCCCGGCCAAGGGGCCTAAACCCTAAGATGAAGCAGTAGAAGAAGAAGAGAAGTTCCCACCAACTTATGGGACTCCGTCCACTGGGGCCCAAGTGACAAAGAATAAAGTTGGACCTACACACACTCACACGTAAAAGCTGATGATATGGTAGCTGTACAGACAATACGAAATTCCACAATTTGCGTTGGCTCTGCTGCCGTGGCATACAGTACAGATTTTCGCATTTTGCGTTGCATGCTTACGTGGAAGGTGTACGGATTTTCTAAAATTACGCTGGCTGATTTTCAGCATGTGTTTTTGGACCATATGCTTTTGAGTTTGTAGCTTTTCATGTAAACTGCTTTTCATAGGGCAAAGGCCTTTAACTATGAGCCAAGGGCTCATTCTCTGGCATACCTCCTGGAGAAGGTGCAGAGTCTAGAGTACCGACATTGTACTAAGTTCAAGCAATATAAAGAAATACCGAAAGGGGCGCCAAGGTTTGGGGCCAATGCTCTCTTGCGGTGGAATTCCACCACACCCCGTCTCGTGTGTCGAGCATCTCTTTCAGTTCGGTTATTATTGAAGTGCTAAGAGTCTATTCAGTCTGTTCCTTTCCGTTGGCACGTGGTGCCCGCCCCATGACAACGCCACTACATGTCTCGTCTTTCTTTCAATTCAGTTATTTTGAAATGTCTAAAAATCTGATCAATCTGTTCTTTTCCATTGGCACGTGGTGTCGTCCCGTTACAGTGATATCAGAGCTTCAAGCGTGTGCTTTTCTGAAGGCTTACTGGTCCCTCGAGAGTACACAGAGCAAGATAGTGCTTCGAAAATCTACAAAAAAAGAAAAAAACCCTTTTCTCGAGAGAAAACCGAACCTACGTGAACCTACAGATAGAAGCTATGACGTTGGATGAAGAAGAAACATCAAGAGGAGGAGGAGGTAAAGAAGGAGGAATTCCTTTTTGCCCAAAAAAGCTCGAAAAACATGCTTTTGACGCTTTTCAATGTTGCAGAGGCCTCTAAAAATCCCCGTCCTCGTTACAAGAAGAAGGAATTCCCAACTTCCACAAAGGGTTAGGATTATTAAATCCTAACCCAACCCCAACTTATTGGCAATTGCACCTGTCGAATGGGGCCTAAAACAAAGCGCACACGCACACGCATTGAAGAATTGCATAGAGATGATGATGATGTGGCAACTGTAAGGATGCTTTGTGTTTTGCGTTGGGAAATGATGACGTGGCAGCAACGTACGGACATGCCATAGCACTTGGGCCCCATCAAACGGGGTCCCATAAGTTGGTGGGAACTTCTTCAGTGGCTTGACACATCAGTAGTTTGTGACATCCCCCCTTCTTGAAAGAGAGTAATCGTCTGCTATGATTGTATATCTGCAAAACAACTCAAGTTAGCTAAAAAAATTCCAAGGGACAATCAGTTTGCTCTTTCAGTTAAGGAGTTGGCTTCTCCTTTCGACTCTTTTGTAGAGGAGTTGGCTTCTCCTTTCGGCTCTTTTGTCTAGGAGTTTGCTTCTCCTTCCATTCAGGTCAGAACTCTTGATATTCCGGCGTAGTAAAATTAGCCATCACACCCACACCACACTGATCTTCCACAGGTGTCTTGATGCACTAAAATTACATACCCATGCAATCTCATCCAATTAGGAATATTCAGTTATTGGCACATCACAACGCAACACAAATGCTCACATATGCATGTTACAAGACACAAAGAACGCTGCCGCTGAGCACTCCCCCGAGACAAACGGTCTACGGTATGAAGCTACTCAACAACTACCTCGACACTCCCCTCACAAATAACCTAAAAAGGTCCGAGCCATGAGTTTAGAGGACTAGAACAACTAAATGCTCCCCAGACCACAGCCTACGTCGCTTGGACGTTCAAGCATACAACCATACGCTCTTCAGACATCCCATCTACATAGCAATCACACTAGACCTCCAAGGTTATCAGCTCGAAAAGAGACGCCTACTGAGATATGTCGAGAAATTGCAAGTTATAATCTGCTAGGATTTCCATCGCAAGCATTTCGGAAAACCCACTCTGCCAGAAGTTGTACTCTGAAGGAAGAGGTCAGAAACCATATAGCTTTAGCAAAAATTTTCTTCAAAGCTTGCCAAGTCCTTGGAGTGTGCGGTTTGGTAGCTATAGTCATCAACCTCTATGTGGCACTGCCTCTGAGAAAAACAACAGCTCGAAACAAATCCTTGATCATTCTCTTGCAAGTGATCTTTATGGCTTATGCCCTGTAAGACAGAGTGATGAAGATAGGAGCGCGCCCGATGCGCGATGAAGTAAGGGTGGAAGTGGCTAATAGGTCCGGGGTCGGGACACGAGATTCTTCAATAACAATTTCCAAAGTCCGAGGTCGGGACTCGAAGATTCTTTCAAATAAAATTTCCGATGAACTTTGGAAGTGCCATCTTGCTCTATCTGCTCTTTGGTAGAACCGGTATGCTTTGAGAAAAGCACACGCCTGATGCTCTGATACCACTGTCACAAGATGGGCACCACGTGCCAATAGAAAAGAACCCACTTAACAAACTTTTAGCACTACAATAACAACTGAAACTGAAAGAGAGAGAGCACACGCGACACAAAGTGGCGGAATTCCACCCCAGAGAGTATTGGCCCCAAACCTTGGCGCCCCTTTCGGTATTTCTTTATATTACTTGAACTCAGTACATTGCCGGTACTCGCGCTCTACAACTTCTCACTGAAGCGTGTCAGAGACTAAGTTTTTTTACTTTGGCGAGCCGGGGGGCCGGGTGAAATGCCCGGCCTACTCTCGCAAGGTGAAGCTTTTGTCATTGATTTCAGTCTCAAGCTGAGACCTTAGACACCGCCTTGGGGATGGAGAGCCCGTTCAATCTCTTAGAACTTGCACCCTTGTTAGTTTATCCAAGGGATCCCTGGCAGACCCACTTAGGGGCGTGACAGCGCCCAAGAGTCCCGTAGGGCCCCAGAGACTGTGGGACTTGGTTTCCCTCACCCGCCAAAACCTTGAATTACCACGGCGGGTTTTCGAAAGAAATTGCCATACCCAACTTGGGCGTCGGCTCGTAGGTGGACTCCCAATCCGGCGACAATTAGAGTCTCCAACACTCTTCTTGCCCATTGATGAGGCAACCCATGTATCAGTATCTTAAAGTCATATTTGAGTTTAGCACATAGTTTCATAACTTTTTGCTATTAAGGAGAATTTCATCCTTTCCCCCCTTCTAGACGTCAGAGGGATCTGAGTTATCTCCGATTCATCCAATCGGCCCGCTAGGTTAACAGCCTAGCGTTTAATGCTCTTTGATATTGTAGAATTGCCTCACCAAGGAAAGCTGCTACAAGGTGGTGCCCTACAGCCTCGAATGCGGACGCGGGTTAACCCAGAAGGTCACCCTAACTTCGCAATCCTCCCCACCAAGGAGGATAATGGTAACTTCGTTGTCACTTAGAGCGACACCTGTCGGGTCCTAAAGGTCCCGAATGGTACACAGCAACCCGCCAAGACGGCCCGCTAGGTTAACAGCCTAGCGTTTAATTCTCTTTGATACTGTAGAATTGCCTCACCAAGGAAAGCTGCTACAAGGTGGTGCCCTGCAGCCTCGAATGCGGACGCGGGTTAACCCAGAAGGTCACCCTAACTTCGCGAGCCTCCCCACCAAGGAGGATAATGGTAACTTCGCTGTCACTTAGAGCAACACCTGCCGGGTCCTAAAGGTCCCGAATGGTACACAGCAACCCGCCAAGACGATCAGCTTGAGCTCGGGTCAAGGCCAGGCAGTTCATCAGAATATGCTCAATTGATTGCCCGCCCTCCAAGTCATTGCAAAGGGGGCATGTACTCCCCCTCGATAAGACTTTATCCGCAAGTCTTAATCCTCCTACTCGGGCGAGCAGTAAGAGGCGCTCGCCGTCACGCTTCACGCTCTGAGACAAGTTGCACTGGAAAAGGTACTTACGCGTGAAATTCCTCCCACGAAGCTTGTAGTTGGTCAGAGAGGCACAAACGACTCTTGAGTCCCATTTATCCCATATCACGTCCCTGGCGGCCTGGCCGTCTCCACGGTCGCCGCTGGACAATGCTGAGGGAACCACCTATCCGTCCTAGTTGTCCATGACCACCCCTTCTGAGACTTAGGAGTGGTCGCTACCAAGTCCCTAATAAGCGTGCTCACTGAGCCGAACTTATCAAAGGCACGCTTCCGTTGGGCACCGTAGAAGGCGACAAACGATGGGACGTTCAGTTCGTGATGCAGGGTCGACGCTGCGACTAACGTCGACTTTGCCACTTTCCCCACCAACCACCTCATTCCTGTGGCAACAAGGCGCTGGAGCGGCAACAAGGCGCTTTTGGTCATGTGCCCCCATGATCTCTACTAGGTAGGTAATTCGAGGTAAACGCAAGCCTTGAAAATGCTCAACCTCGTCCATAGTGGGAGAGCACGGGAGGTGAGGACGTGCTTGGCTGCAAAGAGGCATCGCCACCCCTTTGTCATCCTATCTTGGATTATGGTCTCCAAGCTGAAATTGGAATCCACGATGATCCCCAGGTATCTGTAGCTTTCAGTCACCTCCACACATTCCCCGTCTAACGTGAACGAACCATTCTTCTTGAGGTTCTCAAGGTCCTCGAAGAAGACTGTGGCTTGGCACTTGCTTATACCAAACTCCATGCCCCAAGATTGAGCCCACATCGTAAGTCGATCCAGTGCAGTCTGGAGCTAAGCCGAGGAGTCCGCTAAAAGAACCAGGTCATCAGTGAAGAGTAAACCTTGAATTTTCTGGGTTAATCCGGGAATGTCCACTACGAAGTCTGCTGCCTCATTTATATCATTGATAAAGATGTTAAAGAGGGTGGGTGACCCAGGACACCCTTGTCGGACCCCTCTTTCGATCTTAATGGGCTCAAAGAGAGAGACGGGCACCAACTTTGATGCAGACTTGGAAGTGGCTGTAGAGGGCTTTAATAAAGGCTTTCCCTCCCACCCCGGCAGCCTCGAGTTTATAGAAAAGGGCTTGCGGAATAGAGTCGTATGCCTTCCGAAAATCATTGAATACTGCGTACGTCGGTCTTCCATTGTTCTTTCATCGAATGACAATTTCCTTTAGGCATGCAACTTGTTCAATGCACTCCTCACGAAATCGGAAGCCTGCTTGGCCCTTCAAGAAGAAGCCGCGCTCTACTAGAGTCCTACCGATGCGCGTCACTAAAATATTAGTCACGAGTTTGAGTGCTACATTAATAAGAGATATAACTTGGTAGTTATTCGTAACAGTGGGGTCTCCCTTTTTCGGGATCGAAATGAGCACTGCTGCGGCGTGCTTGATTGGATAACTTTGAGGTAAGATTTTCCCATAAGTGTTCCAGGCACACCCCGATCCTTCCAGGCGCCTTTGTCCTTGACGAGGGGCTTGAACACTTCCGGCGGGATACCATCTACCCCCGCCACCTTGTGACGCTTCAGTCCTTCGCAAGCCTTGCGGACTTCCGACCACGTGAAAGGATCATTCACCTCCATCATTCTCGGCCACATCCTGACACTCTTACCTTGCCAAGCATGGGGATCCAGGCTTGTACCGGTCTCATCCAAGAATACTTTGGTGTAATGCCCTTGCCAGATTTCAAGGGTTTCCTCTTCGCCCGCCTGTAAGACCCCCGCACTATCCAGAAGGGGCTGCACTAGCTGGCACTCTGGAACTTTTCCCAACATTCGTTGATTCAAGTTCCACCACTTCTTGTGCTCTCTTCGCCGCAGGAGGTCAAGCCTTTCTTCGCTAGTTGTTCATGAACTTGGCGTTGAGAATCTTTGTCACGTGACACATGTAACCCTGTGTGCACGTGGACAAGCTACTTCATGATAAGGGTTCGGTCTAGTTCAGTCGATTAGAATAGGAAGTGATCTGGCACTTTTGTGAGTCTGTTTGCAGACCGTGCATGTCCAGACACTTAGAATAGATGCATATACTCTGGTTGCACACAGCATGATCGTCAGATTCCATCAGAACCCATCAGGAGCATTTTTACAATGCATAGACCTATTTTCCCTCTTTTTGACATTTTTCACTTATTATTTCTAAGTGACTTTTGTTGGAAACTGGGTAGGGCAAATTCACTAAGGAAATATATAAGCAAACCTAGCACTAGCACTTTCTGGCAGAAGAGGCAGCAGGAACCAAGGTTCAACGGGCACCTTCTCAGCAGGACCCCCCCCCCCCAACAAGGCCTAGCGTTTTTGCAACACAGCGGCAAGGCTAGCGTTTTGCATCCGCAGGATAGCCTTGGCGTTTTTGCATGGCAGATCAGCCTTGGCGATCAGTGGACACACAAAATCAGCCCCAACGTTAGCAAATTCCACAGCGACAACAGATCAGCCCTAGTGTTAGCAATTTTCTTAAGCAAGAACCATTTTCAGCCCTAGCGTTTTTGCATCAGCCTGGCACCTCAGCGTTTTTGCAGATCTTCGCGACAAGACCAACAAGAAGACCAGCGTTTTCACTTTTCAGCATAGACACTCCAAAGAAGAAGTCCCGAACCTCGCAGATCTCACCTTCCCGCAACAGATCCTCACCCCACGGTCAGATCCATCGAAGTTTGCAATTTCAGCCCGGAAAATGTAGATTTCAGCATCTGCGTTTTCAGCGCGTCGTCGTTGCATCGTCGTCATCGACATAGAGTCAGAATTCAGCAGATAAAGATTTGCGATTTCAGCCATTGGCGTTTTCAGATTTCAGCCCGTCTCGTCGTCGTCAACATCGTCGGCAAGTCCATTGCATTGTAGAGATTTGTGCAATCAATAGTAGACCGCTCTCGCCATAGAGAGTGGGGCCTTCGGAGGAGGGTTTTGACAACATTCTGGTGTCGTATTCTTCTCTCTCTATCTCTCAATCTCAGCATCTTCATTCACAGTGTTCACCACTTTGTTTATGTCCATTGCACTCTCTCACCAAAGGAACGGAAGGCTCTCCCTTCCCTAAGTAAAAAGAACCTTGAGCACAATTCGGAGCACTCGTCTTGAGCAAAGTTCGGAGCACTCGTCTTGAGCACAGTTCGGAGCACTCGTCTTGAGCAAAGTTCAACATTCACTTCCGCTGCACCTTACAATCTTTCTCCACGGCACGAGCTTGGCCTCGCGCCTGAACGTAAGCATTCCACGCATCTCTACCTTGGGCCGACTTAGGGTCTAGATCTCTGACCCTAAGGAATGCCTTACGTTTGTTATTAATCGTGCGCCTAGCCTTGGAATCTAGCCTAGTTTGCTTGGTCAGCGACTCTGGGTGCCGTCTCCCAAAGACTCTGGCCTCCTTTGCTATGGCTTTGACGTTAGCCTCAAAACCCCGGATCTATTGATGGGTTATTGTATCCAGGCCCTCAAAGTCGTTCTGTCACGTGACACATCCAGTCCCTATATGTCCGTGGACAGGCTACTGCATGATCAGGGTTCAGTCAGTCCAGTCAAGTCTAGATTAGCAGTGATCTAGCACTTTTGTGAGTCTATTCGTAGACCGTGCATGCACAGTCACTTAGTGTAGATGCATATCCTCTGGTTGCACACAGCATGATCATCAGTATTCCCTTCAGAATCCATCAGATTCAGTCAGGGGAATTTTCCAGTGCATTTAGCCTATTTTCCCTATTTTTGGTATTTTCACTTATTAATTTTAAGTGACTTTCCAACAAAAGTAGGTAGGGCAATTTTGCTAAGTTTGTATATAAGCAAACCCAAGTTAGCACTAAATGGCAAAAGAGGCAGCAGGAGCTCCCCGCTCAACAGGCGTCTTCTCAACGAAACCCATCAAGAACCATCATCTCCCTTGGCGTTTTTGGTTTTCCCATCCTCGCCTACACTCAGACCTGGCGTTTTCCCATTGCAGTCATCGCCAGCAATCCCCCATTGGCCTAGCGTTTTGCTAGCGTTTCCAGGAGCAGATCAGCATATCCAATTTCAGCCCATCAACGTTTTTGGATTCCATCAAGCCCAGCGTTTTTGGCTAAGGATACAAGGCAGCCAAGCGTTAGTGGTTTTCAGCCATTGCCGCATCAGAACAGCAGCGTTTTCAGCCTTATGGGACAGCAACAGAATCAGCCCTAGTTGGTTGCAAAAGAACCTCATTTTCAGCCCATAAAAACTCAGCCAAAACAGTCATTTTCAGCCACCGAAACAGTCCCAAAATTCAGCAGTTAGAAGACCACAGATTTCAGCCCTAAAGTCGTCGTCGTCATCACCGTCATCGTCATCAGCATAGTCCCCGGTTGCTTCAGTCCATTGCATACCATTTGTACCAGATTGTGCAATCATAAGTAGACCACTCTCGCCGACGAGAGTGGGGCCTTCGGAGGAGGGTTTTACAACCTCTCGCATGTCTTATCTCTCTTTTCTCTTTCTCTCAGTCTCATACACTTGCACGCACAATATCCACTCACTTTGTTCGAGATCATAGCACTCTCCATAAGGAGAGAAGGCTCTCCCTTCCATAAGAACTAAAAGGAACCTTGAGCACTCTTCGGAGCACTCATCTTGAGCAAAGCGCAAACAATCATTCCGCTACACCTAACATTGGTATCAGAGCTTTGGAAGTGTTCTGTATTACTCAAGGAAAGAACCACAAGAATTTTTTTGCTTGTTGCGGTCGCACGAACCTAAGTTCGCTTGGGCGTGTCGATTCCTAATCGTGTTTTGTTGAAGCGTGACAGGAATCCCAAGAAAGAAGGGCTTGTCCAGCCTCCCCTTGTGTCTCTTTTCACTCATTGAGAGCGGACCGTGCACTTAACGGCCGGCCAATCGACGTGAGGTGGGAAAAAGAACCCTTGGTGTGAGCGCAAGGCCGCCAAGGGGTGTGCCCGCGGAAAGGAGTAGAACTCGGGTGAAGAGAAGATCCTTCTCAAACGCGGTTTGCAAGCGAAAGAAAACCTCAAGAACCTCAAGAACCAAGACCCTCAAGAACCCAAGTTCCTCGTGAACTTAAGAACCCAAGACCACAAGAACCCACGACTTTAGAATGGTCATCACTCAAAGCGGAATGGATACTTAGCTTGGAGGTGATGAGCATGAGAGAGGTGAAGAAGAATTTTCCCCACCAGAAGGTTTTTCCGACCCTTCCCCATCTACGACAAGGATTGCACTAACTCCTATGGAGGCTTTCGACAAGAGTATGATGGACAGGAAGTTAGAAAGCGAAGAAAGAATCGCAGCCATCGAGCGTAAGTACCATGAAAGAATGGCAGCCATAGCGCGTGAGAGCGAGCAAGCACGCTTGGAAGCCAAAGCAAGAGAAGCGGAATGTGATCGAGAGAACAAAGCAAGAGAAGCAAAATTTGATCGCGAGACCAAAGAAAGAGAAGCAAGATTTCATCGCGAGAACAAAGCACGAATGCAAGAGATGTTGCGACTCTTTTCTCAAGTTCAGGCACCGATGCAAGAGATTCGGGAAAAGAAGACTCTCTCAGTCTCTTCTTCTCCAAAGCATGACACACAGAATTTGCATGATTGTGTGAAGCATGATGATGATTTGCTTGACAATGATTTGAATGACAATGACAAGCATGATGATTTGCATGATCAAGATGTGATTTCTCACAAGCATGATGAGTTGCATGAAGATGACGTGATTGTTCACAAGAAGGATGATGTGTTAGTTGATGCTTTTTCTAGCGAAGCGAACCTCGTTGTAGATTCGATCAATCACGAAGAACCGATATTTGCTTTCGAGTTGAGGTCCAAAGAACCCCCACAAGACAATTCGATCATTCAGGAAGAACCGATCTTGGCTCTCAAGCCTAGGTCCAAAGAACCCTCACAGGAAGTATTATGTGTTCGCATGATTGATACACACGCATTGTACGAGTGTTTCATTCGTGATCGTTTCCTGTATTTTAGTCAACGTCTTTATGTGATCCCTATTCCTAGGCATGACATATTGTATGTTAAACACATTTCTCTCATGGATGAGCACGAATCTATGCGGATTATACATGAAAAGCTGAAAAGTATGCATTCAAGGAAGTCACATTCCATGTCTCTTCCTTGACATGACACAGTTTCCGAATGAGCACATGAAAGTATGAGCACCAAGCATGGGCATTTCCGTTTTGAATTGCCACAGTTGATTGCTCTAAATCAAATGTTAGGTACAGCGGAATGATTGTTTGCGCTTTGCTCAAGATGAGTGCTCCGAAATGTGCTCAAGGTTCCTTTTAGTTCTAATGGAAGGGAGAACCTTCCGTTCTTAGTGGAAAGTGCTATAATCACGAACAAAATGAATGGACAATGTGCGTGCAAGTGAATGAGACTGAGAGATAGAGAGAGAAGAGAGATACGACACCAGAGACGTTGTAAAACCCTCCTCCAAAGGCCCCACTCTCGTCGGTGAGAGTGGTCTACTTATGATTGCACAATCTGGTACAAATGGTATGCATGAGACTGATGCAAGTCTAGACTATGTCGACGATGACGACGGTGATGACGAAGTAGACCTAAGGGCTGAAATCTGCAATCTTTCTACTGCTGTCCAAAAACGCTATGGGCTGAAATCTGCTAATCTTCTATCTGCTGATTTCTGACTCTATGTCGATGACGACGATGCGACGACGATGCGCTGAAAATGCAGATGCTGAAATCTGCGTTTTGGCTGAAACTGTAAACCTTGCGCAAACTGACCGTGCGGTGAGGAACTGCTGCGAGAAGGTGAGATCTACGAGGTTCTGGACTTTATATGCGGGTGCTAACTGCTGAAAACTGAAAACGCTGATGTTCCTTGCTGTTCCGTTGCGGTAAAGCTGCAAAACGCCGAGGCTAATCTGCAACCAAAAACGCTTGGGCTGAATTTTGGTCCTTCTGTCGCCGGGATTCTGCAAATGCAAAACGCTAGGCTGCTCTGAGGTTCTGTTGTCGCCGAATTCTGCAAAAGCAAATCGCTGGCTGATCTTTGTTGAAAACACTAGGTGGTGGCTCTGCTCCAAAAATGCTAGGTCTCCTGGGGGGGGGGGGGGGGGGGGGGGGGGGGGGTGTTCTACTGAGAAGGTGTCTGTTGAGCGTGGAGCTCCTGCTACCTATTCTACCAAATAGTGTTGTGCTAGCTCTAGTTTGCTTATATACAAACTTAGCAAAATTGCCCTACCTACTTTTGTTGGGAAGTCACTTAAATTAATAAGTGAAAAATGTCAAAAATAAGGAAAATAGGCTAAATGCACTTGAAAATTTCCCCGATGCAATCTGATGGATTCTGATGGGAATACTAATGATCATGGTGAGTGCAACCAGAGGATATGCATCTACACTAAGTGACTGGGCATGCACGGTCTACGAATAGACTCACAAAAGTGCCAGATCACTTCTAAATCTAGACTGACTGGACTAACTGAACCCTTGTCGTACTGTATCTTGTCCACGGACACATAGGGTTGGATGTGTCACGTGACATCTCCTCCTTTTCAAAGTGAGGTACTAGTACCGAACTGTATGGCGTCGAGGGAGATCGCCACTAGCATCCGGAATCCTGGAAGGGACTCTTCGCCGGCCCACTCCGATGTGTGGGTCGTGCGATACTTGAACTTCATAAAGGTTTGCAACGCTTGCTTCTTTGGGCCACGCCAAAAGCGACACAAAGTCTTCTATGGCTCCTTCGATGCTTCAACTTCGTCGAGAGTCATGCTTCCTTCTTCTTCAAGAATCTCCATGGCTGAAAATTCCTGAAACCATTTCCAACACAAAACCATGAACATACCTATTCCATGTAAAGTGAGTAGAAAAAATCTTGTCTTCGCTAAAGACTGTGTATGCAATGTAGATGAACATAGAGACGGAGTGACAACCCGTTCATCAAACACATGCAAACAATGAGATCGAATCTTTCTCTTATGATCTAAAGCAATCAACTGTGGCAATTCACAACGGAAATGCCCATGCTTGGTGCTCATACTTTGATGTGCTCTTTCTACAACTGTGTCATGCCCAGGAAGAGACATGAAATGTGACTTCCTTACATATAAACTTTTCAGCTTTTCATGAAAAATCCGCATACATTCGTGCTCATCCATGAAGGAAACGTGTTCAACATACAATATGTCATGCCTAGGAAAAGGGATCACATAACGACGCTGACTAAAATACAGGAAACGATCACGAATGAAACACTCGAACAACGCGTGCGTATCAATCATGCGAATACATAATACTTCCTATGAAGGTTCTGTGGACCTAGGGTCAAGAACCAAGATCGGTTCTTCTTGAATGATCGAATCGTCCTATGGGGGTTCTTTGGACCTCGACTCGAAAGTCAAGATCGGTCCTTCGTGATTGATCGAATCTACAACAAGGTTAGCTTCGCTAGAAAAAGCATTCACTAACTCATCCTTCCTGTGAACAATCACATCATCTTCATGCAACTCATCATGCTTGTGAGAAATCACATCTTGATTATACAAAACATCATGCTTGTCTTTGTCATCCAAACTATCATGCAAATCATTATCATTCAAATCATCATGCTTCTCATAATCATGCAAATTTTGTGTGTCATGCTGTGGAGTAAAAGAGATTGAGAGAATCTCCTTATCCCGAATCCTTTCAACCTTGTCCTGCATATTAGCAATGAGAGATGGAGAAGGAGCAATGTCCTCTCCATGAATGACAGTAGGAGAATCACTTTTGGCATTGAGAGTTAAAAGTGTTAGCCTCAAAATCAATGAGAGCGTTAGTCTCACGAAACCATCAAATGCCCAAAATCATACCACATCCTGAGAGAGGAGAAACAACAAATCTTCTAGTGAAGGCAGTCTGTTGAATTGAAAACAACACATCAAGGCACTCCTCCGTGATGAGAGCGTCCATACCGGGACGAAAACCAGAGACCTCGATAGGAGATCTTGGACTAACTTCGAGGCGGGCTCTCTCAACAAGAGAGGAACTGATCACATCATGCATACTACCTAGATCAAACAATATGACAAAACGGTGCCCCGACATACGACCATAACATTTAATGAGAGATTTATCAATGGGAGGGTCATGAGAAACTTGGGGCATACTCGTGTTATCATTCATTGCATTGACAGAGGAAGTGGGTGCTGTGGGTTCTTTAGATTCATTTGATTCAAGCTTAGGACATGTTCTTTTTATGTGACCCTTAATGTGACAATGAAAACAACGACCTTCCTTAGAATAAGTGATTTGTTCTTCCGACGTGATGTATCCTCCTACAATTCCTTGTGCTACCTTTTCATATGGAGTAAGCTTAGGTTTAGCAATTGTGTTAGCCTTACCCTTAGATTCATTGGAAGAATTCTTTGATCAGAGACCGTTGGAAGATTGGTTAGAAGAGTTATCATTCTTACCATTCTTACCGTTCTGAGGGTTCTGAGACGTCTGCGAAGTACTTGTGGAAGTCTTGTTCTCCTTAGGCTTTCCGTCGTTGTGTTTCATCTCTTGTGCGAGAGCAATCGCTACCGCCTTGTTGAGATCGATTGGATCGAGAACCTCGACATCGTACTTGATATACTCGTCCAATCCAAAGAGAAAAGCCTCTTTCCGTTCATCGTCCGATTTCCGTAGTGAGTGCCTAGCTACAAAACACGATTAGAAAAAGACATAACCGGCATACCATTTTGCTTAAGAGAGCGCCAATCGTCTTTCAATCGTGCGAGGTACTGAGGTGGCATAAACCGCGCCTTGAGCTGGTCTTGGAAATCATCCCAATTGAAGGAAAGGAGCGTGAGTTCGTCCGCTTCCTCTAGGTGCGCGGCTAGCTTTGCCTCTTGCCATGTGTGGTACCAATTGATGGCATCACCAGCAAGGTACATAGCTGCCGTCAAAACTTTGCTATTTCCTGTCTTCTTAGTTGTCGCAAAATAAGCATTAAATTGATGCAACCAAGAATGAATAACCATAGCATCCATCTTACCGTCATACTTACTGAAAGTCAAATTCTCTGTGACTGGATGGTTGGAATCCGCGTTGTGGCTTGCACCACTTGAACTCCCACGATCTTTGGGTGGTTCGGTTTTCGAGGCTAGGGCTTGGGCAAGCAATTCTAGAGTGCGTAGCTCCCTTCGAGCTTCACGCTCGGCCTCCAAAGCCAATCTTTGAGCCGTACGATTGGCCTCCAAGGCCGCGTTTCTTGCCGCCTCGTCCGCCTTTCGTTGTTGTTTCCGTTCTTTGCGTTCGTTGCGCTCGCGTTCTAAAGCAAGGCGATTGTCTTCTTGTTGTGCGGCAAGTTTTGTGTTTCTTTCGTCGCGCTCACGGTCCTGAGCAAGGCGATTTGCTTCTTGTCTATCCATCATGGCCATCATCTGCTTGACCATTGCCTCCATAGGGTTTGGTGCACTTGGTGGCGTAGATGGCGAAGGGGGAGGATTGAAGAAATCATCTCCTGGTGGGGAAGAGTCTTCGTCGCCTCTCTCATGCTCATCACCTGTCTGCGAAGTATCCATTTCGCTTCGGGTGACGACCATGCACTATGATCTTGGGTTCTTAAGTTCGCGAGGAACTAGGGTTCTTGAGGTTCTTGAGGTTTTCTTTCTCTTGCAAATCGCGTTGGAGAAGGATCTTCTCTTCACCCGAGTTCTACTACTTTCTGCGGACGCACCCCTTGGCGACCTTGCGCTCACACCAAGGTTGCTTTTTCCCACCTCACGTCGATTGGCCGGCCGCTAAGTGCACGGTCCGCTCTCAATGAGTGAAAAGAGACACAAGGGGAGGCTAGACAAGCCCTTCTTTCTTGGGATTCCTGTCACTCTTCAACAAAACACGATTAGGAATCGACACGCCCAAGCGAACTTGGGTTCGTGCGACCTCAACAAGCAAAAAAATTCTTGTGGTTCTTGTGGTTCTTTCCTTGAGTGATACAAAACACTGTCAAAGCTCTAATACCCATGTTAGGTGCAGCGGAATGATTGTTTGCGCTTTGCTCAAGATGAGTGCTCCGAAATGTGCTCAAGGTTCCTTTTAGTTCTTATGGAAGGGAGAGCCTTCCGTTCTTAGTGGAAAGTGCTATGATCACGAACAAAATGAATGGACAATGTGCCTGCAAGTGAATGAGACTGAGAGATAGAGAGAGAAGAGAGATACGACACCAGAGACATTGTAAAACCCTCCTCCGAAGGCCCCACTCTCGTCGGAGAGAGTGGTCTACTTATGATTGCACAATCTGGTACAAATGGTATGCATGAGATTGATGCAGGTCTAGGCTATGTCGACGATGACGACGGTGATGACGAAGTCGACCTAAGGGCTGAAATCTGCAATCTTTCTACTGCTGTCCAAAAACGCTATGGGCTGAAATCTGCCAATCTTCTATCTGCTAAATTCTGACTCTATGTCGGTGACGATGTCGATGACGATGATGCGACGACGACGCGCTGAAAATGCAAATGCTGAAATCTGCGTTTTTCTGGGCTGAAACTGTAAACCTTGCGCAAACTGACCGTGCGGTGAGGAACTGTTGCAGGAAGGTGAGATCTGCGAGGTTCGGGACTTTATCTGCGGGTGCTAACTGCTGAAAACTGAAAACGCTGATGTTCCTTGTTGTTCCGTCGCGGTAAAGCTGCAAAACGTTGGGGCTGATCTGCAACCAAAAACGCTAGGGCTGAATTTTGGTCCTTCTGTCGCCGGGATTCTGCAAATGCAAAACGCTAGGCTACTCTGAGGTCCTGTTGTCGCCAAATTCTCGAAAAGCAAATCGCTGGCTGATCTGTGATGAAAACACTAGGTGATGGCTCTGCTCCAAAAATGCTAGGTCTCCTGGGGGGGTTCTGCTGAGAAGGTGTCTGTTGAGCGTGGAGCTCCTTCTGCCTCTTCTGCCAAATAGTGCTAGCTCTAGTTTGCTTATATACAAACTTAGCAAAATTACCCTACCTACTTTTGTTGGGAAGTCACTTAAATTAATAAGTGAAAAATGTCAAAAATAGGGAAAATAGGCTAAATGCACTGAAAAATTCCCCTGATGGATTCTGATGGGAATACTGATGATCATGCTGTGTGCAACCAGAGGATATGCATCTACACTAAGTGACTGGGCATGCACGGTCTACGAATAGACTCACAAAAGTGCCAGATCACTTCTAAATCTAGACTGACTGGACTGACTGAACCCTTGTCGTGTTGTAGCTTGTCCACGGACACATAGGGTTGGATGTGTCACGTGACATCATAAGAGCAAGATTCGATCTCATTGTTTGCATGTGTTTGATGAACGGGTTGTCACTCCGTCTCTATGTTCATCTACATTGCATACACAGTCTTTAGCGAAGACAAGAATTTTTCCACTCACTTTACATAGCATGGGTATGTTCATGGTTTTGTGATGGAGATGGTTTCAGGAATTTTCAGCCATGGAGATTCTTGAAGAAGAAAGAAGCAGGTCTCTACACAAAGTTGAAGCAAGGAAGGAGATTCAGAAGATTTTGTGTCGCTTTCGGCGCGGCCCAAAGAAGCAAGCGTTGCAGACCTTTGTGAAGTTCAAGTACCACACGACCCACACATCAGAGTGGGCCGGCGAAGAGTCACTTCCAAGATTCCGAATGCTATTGGCGATCTCCCTCGATGCCATACAGTTCGGTACCAGTATCTCACTATGAAAAGAAGGGGATGTCACGTGACACATCCAGTCCTATGTGTCCGTGGGAAAGCTACAATATGATCAAGGCTCAGTCAGTCCAGTCAAGTCTAGATTAGCAGTGATCTAGCACTTTTGTGAGTCTATTCGTAGACCGTGCATGCCCAGTCACTTAGTGTAGATGCATATCCTCTGTGAGACACAGCATGATCATCAGTATTCCCTTCAGAATCCATCAGATTCAATCAGGGGAATTTTCCAGTGCATTTAGCCTATTTTCCCTATTTTTGGTATTTTCACTTATTATTTTTAAGTGACTTTCCAACAAAAGTAGGTAGGGCAATTTTGCTAAGTTTGTATATAAGCAAAACCCAAGTTAGCATTAAATGGCAGAAGAGGCAGCGGGAGCTCCCCGCTCAACACGCGTCTTCTCAACAGAACCCATCAAGAACCATCATCTCCCTTGGCGTTTTTGGTTTTCCCATCCTCGCCTACACTCAAACCTGGCGTTTTCCCATTGCAATCATTGCCAGCAATCCCCCATTGGCCTAGCGTTTTGCTAGCGTTTCCAGGAGCAGATCAGCATATCCAATTTCAGTCCATCAGCGTTTTTGGATTCCATCAAGCCCAGCGTTTTTGGCTAAGGATACAAGGCAGCCCAGCGTTGGTGGTTTTCAGCCATTGCCGCATCAGAACAGCAGCGTTTTCAGCCTTATGGGACAGCAACAGAATCAGCCCTAGTTGGTTGCAGAAGAACCTCATTTTCAGCCCATAAAAACGCAGCCAAAACAGTCATTTTCAGCCACCGAAACAGTCCCGAAATTCAGCAGTTAGAAGACCACAGATTTCAGCCCTAAAGTCGTCGTCGTCATCGGCATAGTCCCCGGTTGCATCAGTCCATTGCATACCATTTGTACCAGATTGTGCAATCATAAGTAGACCACTCTCGCCGACGAGAGTGGGGCCTTCGTGATCATACACTTGCACGCACAATATCCACTCACTTTGTTCGTGATCATAGCACTCTCCATAAGGACGGAAGGCTCTCCCTTCCATAAGAACTTAAAGGAGCCTTGAGCACAGTTCGGAGCACTCATCTTGAGCAAAGCGCAACAATCATTCCGCTGCACCTAACACGTTCAATTGAAGGAGGGGCTCCCACTTATTGCTATGCAAGAAGAGATCCTTAGCCCCATGGACTTTAGTCGAGTCGATCCTCGGTCGCCTTTCAACTACGGGTTTCACCCCTACACCCAGTGCGGTGCCTAAGATCTTGCAGGACATTGGCCAATGATCCGAAATGTCCGTGCTCTGCAAGACATAGTATTTACAAAGAGAGGACAAGGCCAGACTATTATTAGCCATCCTACTCTGGGTCATGTTCCAACCGCCTCCCACAACAATTGGGACATTCTTCTCAGCTAGCTTCATGAGATTTTTCACTAGAGTCTCTAACATACCGGCACGGGCCTCCTTCAGTGCCCTCTAGGGCACGTACACATTCCCGTGGATCCACGATCCCGTCTGACCCTCCAGGTGCAGCTGGACAAAGATACCGTTGGGGGAAGACAGGCTGAGCTCAAAGGCCCGGCATCTTCGGGAGGTAAGGGAAATCAATCCTCTCTCCCCATGTTTGCCTAACCCTAGGGACTGAAAGGTATTAAAACCCGGCACCTTTAACGGCCAACTACCTAAGAACATTCGCGTTTCCTGCAACCCGACGACCTCCGAGTGTCCCCTTGGAACCAGCAACTCAAGCTCAATCCTCTTGTTCCGAAGGCCATTCACATTCAACGAGATCAAAACGTGCCCCTCCAGGAGGGGGGTCCTACATGGCCTTAAAATCCTTGATCGCTCATTGAAGGGGACTGACACCTTGGCATGCCATCTGGAGAGGCGGGATTCGCAGTGCAAGCGCTAGACAAGGTCGCTCGCGCAAGCGAGGACTTCAGAATAATATCAAACCGGTCATTCACCTTGGTCACCAATAAAATCAATGACTTGCCTACGATCAACTCTAGCTGATGTCTGAAGGGCCAACGCGTTCCAGACGCATACCTTACCCAAGCGGCTTGCCGACACCATACGACCTAGGGACCTAATGCCGATTATCTCCTTGCCTCGATCCATCCTCCGGACTGATGGTGCGTCACTTGCCCCACCGGGGGGGGGGGGCAAGGCCTTGCAGCAGAGGACACTGCATTGGGGACTGAGATAAGGGAGGTGAGAGAGTAACTCTCGAGGGATCGAGGGTAGCTCTCCGGGGGTATGAGGGGGGGAGCTTCTCAGGGAGGGTGGACCCCGGTTCGGACCACAGGGCCCCGTCCGCCGACTCGTGCTCATAACTTGAACGCTCATGATTGCAAAAAGAAGGTAAGCTTCAGTTTGTAAGAAAAGAATGAAGGTAAGAGTAATAGATCGTTTGAGAGCTTCAGAGACTAAGCCCTCTGCACTTACTTAAAGGCCCTTAGCCTTGAAAAACAGTTTACATGAAAAGCTTGAAACTCAAAAGCAACTGGGCCAAAAAGCTACAGCAAAAAGCTGTCAACGTGATCTACGAAAATATGTACAACTACCATGTCAGCGGTCAACGCAAAACGCGAAAATCCGTACAATATGCCATGTCATCATATCAGCGCAGAATCCGGGTTTTTCAAACAGTTCTGCCACGTCATCAACTCTCCACGCAAAGTGGATCTTGCTTTATTTTATATCCTTTGCGTCACTTGGGCCCCATCAGACAAGGTCCCATAAGTTGGTGGGAACTTCTTCTTCTTCTACTTCTTAGGGTGTAGGCCCCTCGGCCGAGATCTGCAAGTTGGCTCACGTCTTCAGTGGCTTGAGTCTTGACACGTCAGCACACACCCCTCGACCAAACTTATTAATAAATTATTTTTATGATTTTTTTTGTTGGGTCTGGTGGACAGTTTGCCCTATCTAAGCCTAAAGGAGTTTAAAACTCAGATTTCATCCCTATAAATGGAGCACTCAGCCTAGCACTCCATCTAAGATTGCAAAGCGCTAGCAAAAGGAGCAAGGTAGCCCAGCTTCTTGCTGATTTTAGCACTAGCGTTTTCAGATCTCTGATGCCAACGTTTTTGGCAGCAGGATTCACGAACCCTTGCAAATCAGCCAGCGTTTTCTGTTTTCAGCCCATCCCCTTGCAGGAGATGTGCTATATCCGCAGACGCTAGCCTCACGGATGCGGTCCGATATTTTGGTAGCCCATTGAACCTCCCCTCGACCATTCCCCCGTTGGAATCGAGTGCTCCATTGCTGTCCATCATCGGCATCATCAAGATCTGCATTTTCAGCCCTTCATTCCTCTCACATCAAGAGCGCAATTCAGCCCCAGATCTACCCTTGGTGGCCTTGCGCAATCACATTAGGAAGGATCTAGAAGAACGGAGCCAACCTGCAAATCCCGACCGAGGAACCTAAACCCTAAGAAGAGGGCGCAGAAGAAGAAGTTTTACCAAAGTCTCGCCAAGTGGCCTATTTTTAAAGAAGAGTTCCCATCAACTTACGGGACCCCATCCGATGGGACCCAAGTGACCTAGAGACATTAAATAAAGCGAACCTCCACACACACAAACACAAAGATTTGCGTGGAGCCTGATGATGTGGCAACTGTAAGGATGCCCGCTATTGCGCTACAATGCCACGTGGCAGACTGTACAAACTTCCGCGAATTGCGCTGGCAGATGCTAGCATGGCAGGTGTACGGATTTTGGTGATTTACATTAGGCAGCTTTTAGCGCCAGTTTTTGAGGCCAAATGCTTTTGAGTTTGCTTCTTTTCATGTAACTGCTTTTCATAGGCCAAGGGCCTTTAAATATGTGCAAAGGGCTCAGTCTCTGGCACTCTTCCGGGTGAAGGTGCAGAGCGCGAGTACCGGCATTGTACTAAGTTCAAGCAATATAAAGAAATACCGAAAAGGGTGCCAAGGTTTGGGGCCACTGCTCTCTTGGGGTGGAACTTTGCCACTCCACGTCTCGTGTGTCGTGCACCTCTTTCAAATCAATTGTTCTTTAAAGTGCTTAAAGTTATTCAGTCTATTCTTTTCCGTTGGCACGTGGTGCCTGTCCTCGTGAGACGAAGGTGCAAGGCAGCCCATAGAGCTTGTGTGCGTCCTGCGGGGAGTAGACACATTCAAACAAGCGCAGTATTGGCTGTCCACACAAAATTAAGTCCAACAGCAATTTTCAGCCAAGAAACATTCGTGTGGGTGGATGGCCAATCTGGAAGGGGCCTACTTTAATAAACGATCTCCTAGCGTCGGTCTTGGAGAGTGGCAGTTTTGCAAGGCATTATTCTCTCCATCTGGCAAGGAAAACTCCAACGCTAGGATACAGCAGAGGTAGCCCCACCAAATTGGGGAGCTCTGCAAAGGTTTACACACACACAAAGAGCTTTCTCTCTGAGTACTCAATTCAGCCCCCTCTCTCCGCACATAGTTCAGCTCTTTCTCTCTTCCATTAGCAACCTCCTGCTCACAATTCCTGTGAGAGTAGCCCAAAGTCTACACAGCTTGGGATGAAGGTGTAGGACAGTTGTCAGGTGCAGCAGAATTGATTATGGTGAAGATCTAGTTTTACACTTCCACGATCCTTCAGCTTCTTTCCTTGCATTAGTGATTCCTTTTAGCTTCAATGATGGTTCCTTTTACTTTCCCCTGAAGAGAGGGGCTGAGAGAATGCAAGAGATGTGCAGAGGGAGAGAGAAAGAGAGAGAAGAGGAGCGACACCTGATGGGGTCCCAACCAACCCTTTCAAGGGCCCCCCACACCGTTGTCGATGTGGTATTTGCTTTAGATTGCATAAATGGAATGTACACACAATGCAATACCTTAATGCACACTCTACTGACTCGAATGATGACAATCGCCGCGGCAACTCCTCAAGATGAGGCACCTCCGGGGCTGATTTGATGCACCTTTGGATCCTTCTCGATGTGGGATTGTGGATGGCCACCAAGGGGTAGATCTGGGGCTGAATTGCGCTCCCGATGTGAGAGGAATGAAGGGCTGAAAAGTTGAAGAAAACACAGATCTCGACCATGCCAATGATGGACAGCAATGGAGCACTTGATGCCGGTGAGGGAATGGTTGAGGGGAGGCTCGATGGGCTGCCGAAGTACTACAACGGGATGACTGCAAAGTGCACGATCTCGCCGGTTTCCGTGACGGGAAGGGGCTGTAATCTGAAAACGCTGGCGTGATCTGCTGGTGGCTGAGGACACTATGGCTGAAATTTGAAAACGTTGGGGCTGAAGGCTGATTGCGGAAAATGTTGGGGTTGGGGGCTGATTGGGCTAGCTCTTTGGGCCCCTTTCTAGGTGAGAGATTAGCCTTAAGAACTTATTAAGGCCTAGGTAGGGCAACTGTCCACTAGGCTTTCCAACAAATAAACCAATAAATTGATTTATTAAAATTGAGCCAAGGGGTTCCGGATCAAGTGATATTGTCGCACATCTCCCCACCCAAGAATTCGATCGACACAGGGAATGGCTCGTTGGCTTCTCGTCTCGCCAGATGCCCATCGTTGTGTGATAACATCTGTCAAAACACGTGTACAAACCATTTATGCAAGAGGATTCCAAAACTGAAAAACCTAATCTAATGGACTTGTCCGGACATGCACTTTCTGCGAACAGGCTCACAAAATTGTTGATACTAATCCTCCTAGGATTCTAGACACTCCTATCTAGGAAGAAGGGAAACTAAGGCTCTAGAAGTCGATGAAGCATGTGTGGCACACAGAGCCATGTGTACGTCACAATCCCTCTTGCTTAAGGTGAGGTATGAGTACCGATCTGCATGGCCTCCTTGTATGAGGCTAGCAAATCTAGGTAGTAGGTGAACTACTCGTCCACCCATGCTGCTTCATGTGTCCCTCAATCCTTGAAGTTGAGGAAATGTTGCTTGGCTTCCTTACCGCCGCTTGGGCTCCTCTACGTAGCTCCTTGTTTGCATGGACGTGAGAGATGAGAGGGAGAGAGGGAATACCGCTTACTCAAATAAGGACGGGTTGGGACACATTATCTTTGATGAGAAACGTGAGCTTCTCCCAATCGATAATGGGTTTGAGCATGCGAAACCACTTAATGCCCAAAATGATATCACATCCTACAAGTTTAGAGACTACAAATTGACGAATAAATTGGGTTTGTTGAATGATCAACTTGACATCATCACATTCTTGAGAGATCGAAGCGTCCATGCCTTTAGATAAGCCCTGCACCGGGAGGGTTGGGATGGGAGAAGTTTGAAGACGTGCATGTTTCACAAGAGATTCACTTATGACATCATGAGAACTTCCAAAATCAAACAACACAATGACCCCTTGACCATTCACATGTCCATAACATTTGATGAGTTCATCCTCTTCAAAAATCCCTCCTGCTCTTTATTGCTTAAGAGAGAGAATAAACGCTGTGGTTCCCTACAAGCTGCCCCGCACAAGCTCGGCTGAATTTCAACTCTTCCAGCCCGATTTCGACAGCATAACTGTACTAGGACCCTTCACAGTCAGTATTCCCACGCATTGACTGACTTTCCCGACGCATACGGGCACTTTGCAAAACCTGGCGAGAATCTGCAGCACGCTGAATTCTCTGTTTTCAGCCCAGAAAATGCGCCAGATCACCTGTACAGCGGTCCCCTCGCGTCCCCGAACCTCCTGGGGGTATTAGGGACCGTTTAGGGCCAAAACCCTAAACCTGCAAAAATACACAGCAGGCTGTAATTTACTGTTTCAGGCTCCGTTTCGCGTGCCGGTCGCATCCATAGCAAGTCCTCGAGCTCCCGCACCTGTAGGGCTACTTGCCCTTTGAATCGGACGAGATTTCTGGCGTGAAACCTCTCCGAATTCACCTGTACCTGTGGGGGGAATAGCCGATAGCTAATCCAGTACCTGTGCAAGAGGCTCTTGCCTCGGCAATCGCGCATGAACCCACACAACTGTACATTGGTCAAATGAAAAGCCCACTAGAGGGGCATAACATACTGCCATAGGGGAGAGAGAGGGCAGTGCGTAGCGTGTAGGGCATCACTCCTGGCACCGCACTGCGCATAAGAGGGAAAGCAAGCACTCCATAGCTCTTAACCTGTGACAAAATCTGAAAATGAGCCTCTCCCAGCTTAAAATTCAGCGCCACCTTCTCTTGCATGAGGAAAGTGCACCAGAATGTGCCACTTGGCGCATTTACAAGCATTTTCCCGTTTCGGGGTTGCCGCCTAAAAATCTCCCAACCGGTTGCCCAGTTGACTTCACGGCAGAGTAAGAAAATGTTCCCCTTGTCATTCCGGAGGTAATGACACAAACACATTTTCAGGTCCCAAAATAGCAGTTCCCTAAATTTTAGGAGATGCTGCCATTGTATCTTTCTAGGTCATCCGACCCTCTTTCTACACTGTAGCCACACCCAGAATTGAAATGTAGCCTTTGTAGCAAAGGATTCCATTTGGCTAGTCAATGACCCCACTTTGGCTAACCATAGTCTTTGTCCAACCTTAGTGCTCTCTTACCCTCAAGCCTGGACTCCCTCTGGGCAGTTCCACACTGGCTATGCAATGCAGGGCAGTTAGATTTCCCGAGGGGTGTTTCCAAAAAGTGAAAGTAAATAGATAATAAGAAAGAAATCAACAAAAAGGATAGATAGTAGTCACACGCTGGTGACATACCCCCCTCTTGAAATCTCAAACGTCCTCGTTTGCATCTGTCGTACATGCTCCTAGTCAACACTGATGTATTCAACACCTGTCGACACATGTACGACACATACATGCTCATTGTCAACCCTGGCGTATTCAACACCTCGTCGACACATGTATTGCCTACGTGTGAACCCTGTCCCAATGACATAGTGGTAGCTTCGCACTCTGCCATTGCTTTGAGTCACTAACTTTCCAATGACAAAATGGTAGCTGCACATTTTGCCACTATCTTATAGTACACGTTGGATCCCGTAACACTTTCGAGCATACCCAAACCGACAGTTTAAGAATGCAGTTACACATGTACTCTTTAATAGAAGCAATTATTGTATCCTTGACAAACTGGCAAGAAATACTCACTTCTATAGCACTAACCAAACTTTTGGACATTCCATAAGAGCAATTGCCAAACTGACAATCTGTACAGCTCTAACATTCATGAACAGGTATTTCATTTGAGCTCACTTTAAATACCATGTACATCATTTGTTTCAGAAGCCATTGTCACACTGACAATCCATGTAGCTTTGAAACTCAAGGGGTCAAGGTAGGTTGCAAATCGAAGGCTTCAAGGTAAAGTGATAACACAGTTGGTGACTCTGCAAGTTCACCTTCTTCCATCCACTTAGCATCCATTGGTGGATAGTTTCTGAACTTTACCAAGTTAACGCCTAGCAACCTTGCCTTTCACTTTTCTTTCCTTATGTGCCAAAATCTGTTCCAAGACCAAGATCTCGTCAAGTTCCTCGACTTCCGGCTGATCTTCAGCTGGCATATCCTCTGGCACATCACCCACATAGAGTCTGAGAAGACTCACGTGAAATGCATTGTGAATCTACTAACTGTCAAGCAATTTCAGCTGTCACCAGGAGGTGTATTTTTCCTGTTGCCTTCCGTAAATAAGTATTAGATATATTTATATTATTTTTACTTGTTTGTCCCAGAACCCTTGAAAAGGTGCAAGTGGACATTGCATGGCCAGTGAAAAACGGCTGCAACCAAATGGGTTTCTCACATTGGGGATCTAGGTCGGTCAGACAGGGACTGCCCGGGCCAGTTAGCACTGAATTCTGATGAGTATGGAAGCTCGTGTGCGCCAAACTGGAATCTGGACCACTCGTCAAGTCACTGCAACTTTATAAGTTGAAAGGGGCCAGTAAATTAACCCACATTGTAGATGTTGGTCAAATGGTAATCTTCAATGATGGTCAGGAGACCGATAGGGACGCCATGGAAGCATCTCCTAAAATTTAGAGAACTGCTATTTTTGACCGGAAAATGTGTTCGCGTCATTAGCTCTGGAATGACAAGGGGAACATTTTATTGCTCTGCTGCCAAGTCAACTGACGCACCAGTTGAGATATTTTTAGCAGGGAAAGCCCAAACTCGGAAACTGGGCGACGTGTCAGCCTGTGAGCGATTCTGCCACTTTGGGAGGCAAAAACGAGCTGCATATCAACAAAGGGGGCGCCATTTTCAGCCTCGGGTGGATTGTAGCAGGTACAAAAGCTATGGAATGCTTACCTTGCCCTCTATGCACAGTATGGTGACGGGAGTGATGCCCCGCACGCTACATACTGCTCTCTTTCTCCCCTACCTACAGTATGTTAATGCCCCACTAGTGGGCTTCTCATTTGACCTATGTACAGCTGTGGAGAAATATGCTTTCATGCCGAGGCAAGAGCCTCTTTGCACAGGAACCGGTGTAGCTAGCTGCTGCACCAAAGCAGGTCTATGAGAGGGTGATAACCTCTCGATTGCGCAGTAAATTCAGCACTGTTTGCTTGCTGTTTTTACTCTGTTTTGAGACTGTTTTGTGCCCGGGATACTTCCAGAATCAAGGGGCACCAAGCCCAAGGTGCAGGGAACAGTGTAGGGATCGTTGTGTGCCCAAATCAGGTCAAAAACAGGACTGAACCAGAAATTACAGCGACCTGGAATTTACTGTTTTGTGCTCCCGACTGAGGGATAATGCCAGTGGGATAGAGTCCTGAGCTTGGAAACTGATTCGGATTAATTTCGGTACCGTTATGCTGCCGAAATTCTGCCGAATCTGGAGCGTACTAGCTGGATGCAGGTGTTATCTTCCAGGGACTCTCTTTTTGTAATTCCCTCTCTCTAAATTAAAGAAATACCGAAAGGGGCGCCAGTCTTTGGGGCCTACAGGGTGTCGGTCTCGTGTGTGCAGTGACATTCTAGTCGTTGGACACAACTGTGTTCTCTTCCCTTCTCAGTGCTCTGTGTAAAGTTAACAGGTAATTGAAATAGTACCGCCCTCTACGTTGTACAGGCCGGTTGTATCAGCCTATATGCAACATCACTAATTATGTCGCACACTTGAAAAGGCCCATAGTAACGCATGCTGAGCTTTGGAAACAGTCTTTCCTTGCCCTTCATCTTCTTTAACCTTGCCTTTTCAAAGCGCAAAAGCACCCAATCACCAAGTGAATATACCACTTCACGACGGTGACGATCAACTACTTTCTTTTGCTTTGCCTGAGTCTTTTCTAAGGCCACTTTGACCTTCTTGTACATTTCATCCATGTCCTGAACATACTTGTCTGCTTCAAATATCTTGTCCTTTGTATGCAGTATGGAAGGAACTTTCTTGCCACCTTCAACTATCTCAAAGGGTGCCTTGCCAGTTGATGAATGCACTGTATTATTGTATGCATACTCCACCAATGGCAAATACTGCTCCCACTTTCCTTTATGCTCTTACACATAGCATTTCAGCAGATCTAGGACAGTAGAATTTGCCTCTTCTGACTGCCCATCTGTTTGAGGATGAAATGACGAAGAGAATTTGAGCATTGTGCCCATATTCTCAAACAAGCCTCTCCAAAACAAACTTGTCATGCGTGGATCACGGTCGCTAACAATCGACTGTGGCATGCCATGATACTTGAAAATATTGCTCATAAACAAGCGTGCCATCTGATCTGGTTTTATCTTCTTCCTGACAGGAATAAAATGAGCCTGTTTGCTGAATCTGCAAATAATGGTCCAAATACCATCGTTTCCTGTCTGCGTTCTCAGAAGATCAAAGATAAAATCCATAGCAATACTTTCCCATGGTTTATCTGGAACAGGTAGTGGTTGCAATAACCCTGGTGCCTTTTGCCTGTCAAACTTGACCTTCTGGCAAATTAGGCATTCTCGCACAAAGGCATCCACATCTCTTCTCAATGTAGGCCAATAGAAGAATGTCTCAACCGCTTTAGCTGTAGCATCTATACCACGATGCCCTGCATACGGTGGGACATGACTCTCTTCTATAACTTTGCGTCGCAATGGCTTTGTGACACACAATCTGCCATGCATCATCATGAACCCGTCTTTAAGAAGATAGTGTTCATGACGTTGTCCATCCATTAGCTGCTCGAAGACCCTTGCAAAATCTTCATCATTTGCATACTGATCTCTCATATCATCAAGTTCATGATGATAAGGAATTGACACAGCTGAAATTTGTGGCTTCCTCGATAAGGCATCAGCCACAACGTTCTTCTTGCCTTCCACATGCACAATCTGAAACATGGACAAAAATATTTGCCCATCGCATATGCTTCTCAGATAACTTTGTCTGTCTCAAGAAGTATCGCAAGGTCTGATGGTCCGTTTGGACAACAAAGTCTGCACCTAGCAGGTAGTGTTTCCAACTTAAGAGCACATGAATCACAGCCAGTAACTCTTTCTCATAGACCTGCATGGTCATCTCTGGCCCTTGCAAAATTATGCTCTCATAGGCTACTACCCTGCCATCTTGCATTAGCTCTGCACCAATGCTACTACCACAGGCATCACACTGGACCACAAATGACTTCCTAAGATCTGGCAACACAATGACTGGATCTGAAGTCATCTTTTCCTTTAAGAGATTAAAAGCTAAAATCTCTTTCTGTGTCCATCTAAAGGTGACTGCCTTCTTTTGAAGAGCATGTAAAGGTGAAGCAATCTCAGCGAAATTTCGGATAAACCTTCTGTAATAGGAGCATAGTCCCAAGAAGCTTCGGACATCATGCACCGTCTTCAAATCTGGCCATGACTTGATCGCTTCAACTTTTGCAGGATCCATTCTGACACCATCCTTAGAGACAATGTGTCCCAGAAAGTGAATCTCTTCGAGAAAAAATTCACTTTTCTTTGCATTCATGAGCAACCTATGACTGCGTAACTCTTTGAACACAATGGCCAAGTGATGCCTATGCTCCTCTTCATTCTTTGACTAGACTATCATGTCATCAAAGAATGTACCAACAAACTGCTAGTGTGGACGGAAAATTCTGTCCATCATCCTATTGAACGTAGCAGGAGCATTTGTGAGACCAAAGGGCATCACTAAAAATTCGTAAAGGCCAAACGTTGTTCTAAAAGCAGTCTTGTGCACATCCTCTGATCTAATGCGGATCTGATGGTACCCACTCTTTAGATATATCCTGCTAAACATAGCTGCTCCTTCTAATTTGTCCATAATATCATCAATTCTAGGTATAGGGAACCTATTCTTGATGGTATTCTTGTTCAGTGCACGGTAGTCGATGCACATACGCTATGAGCCATCCTTTTTCTGTACCAACAACACTGGAGAACAGAATGGAGATGAACTGGGCTGAATCAGCCCCTTTTCTAACAGCTCCTGTACTTGGCCCATTATCTCTTTCTGCTAAGCCGCACTAACCCTGTACGGAGGCTTATTTGGTGGGCTACTGCCTGGCACCAAATCTATCGCATGGTCCTCGGGTCTCTCAGGCGGTAATTGAGACGGTAATGAATCGGAAAAACAGTCACTATACTGTTGTAAAAACATTGACCTTTCTTTATCTAGCACGGATAAATTTGATTCATCACAATCTGACACTTCACGTGCAAAAACCAAGTACGCAGAAAGATGCTTTTTCATTACAGAAGTAATAGCAGAAGCTAATACAGTGGGAATAGACTCCCCTTTAAGCTTTACATCCAGAATGTGAGTCTTTCCCCTGCTCTGTACAGTGATCTTTTTGTTGTAGGCATCCATGATTCCCTATACACGAAACAACCAAGGAATACCTAACAACACATCACATCCGTCTAGTGGCATGATGTAAAATTCTTCAGCATCTACATAGGATTGGATATGTAGACGCAACTTTCCAATGATGGGTGTCAAAGCCTCTGTATGGCCAAGACATGCCAAACCTGCCTCTGCTGTATACCCCATCTCTTCAGGTCTGATTCCCAACTTTGAAGCCAATTCTGGGGAAATGAAGTTGGCTTTGGCACCTGGATCAAAGAAGATAAGCACTGTTTGATCCCTGACCTTTCCCCATGCTCTGCAAAGCTCACTTGCATCTGAATTTGGCTTGTCGCCCACCATATCTGGCACTAGACCAGCCATGGGCTTCTTTCCTTTCTTGTCCTCCTTGTCTTCAGAATCAACTGGCCTTTTCTTTGTAGGACAATTGTAAGCAATGTGGCCAAGCTGCTCACAAATGAAGCATTTGTTCTCTAACCTCAGGACCTTCTTTTGCTCTTCCGACTTGCGAGAAAAACGTCTTTTCCATTTCTTCGCTGGTCCCTTTTCTGATTCAGCCGTAGCTTTATCTTTCCCTGCGTTGGCTGGCTCCTGAGTCCCTTTCGGAGCCTCCTTGGGAACATACTTCTTCGCTGAATTTTTCTTGGCTGATCCTTCCTTGACGCCAGTATTGAATTCACAATCTTCTCCCTTGAGCAAACCATTGCCAGTGTTTGCTACCTCGATGAGCTGCGTCAAAGTAGTGACTTTTGTCTTCGTACAGTACTTTCTCAATCCTTTGGGTAGGCCACAGCAGTATTTTTCAATCTGTTCTGTCAATGGCACAAACCTATAGGAAGTTACTGGAAGTACAGCTTTCCAAAACTTCCGATTGTAATCATCCAGATTCTTGCAAGTAGCAGCATTAAGCTGGTGCCATTCTGTCATGACATCTGCTTCAAAGTCATCAGATAACCATGCTGCTGCAAAAATCTGCTTGAAGTAAATCCATGTGGACGGAGCTTGCCCTTGAAGCAATAAAGTTGTCCACCATTGTCCTGCATTCCCTGTCAAGAAAGTGGCTGCCTTACGGACCTTTGAAGCCTCTGTAAAGTTTCCCCCTACATAGGCCTTGTCAAACTGCTGGAGGAATGAGAGAGCCTTCTTCCTGTCATCAAACCCTGTAAAGGTCGTGAATGTCACACCTTTGCCACCTTCTTTGTACGGAGTTTGCCTCTCCAGCAGCGTTAAATTGTCATATGGAAGTGACTGGAACATGGGAACATTGTTAGGGTTCATTTGTGTTCCCTGACCGCAATTAAGTTGACCTGGAAATGCCATATTTGGCTGCTGATTTGTAATTCCAGCCATACCAAAATTTGCCTGTGGCATCCCAAATTGGCCCTGAGTGCTTTGAAACCCTGGTAGCATGCCCGTGACACCATACATGGGGTTAGGCATCATCGTTTGAGAACCCCCAAACATTGTTCCTGGCGTGTAAAACTGATTTCTAGGTGCATGACCGGCCATGCTCTGAAACACCGATCCACCTCCAAAATAGCCAGGGTGTACTGAAGGTGGTAGAAAGACCTGTTGCATAGCCTGTAGGTTGCTTCCCTGCCCATTAGAACCAGCTATAGGCTGCTGAAAGGTGGCGGGCTGAACTGGTACAACTTGAAAGACTGGCATCTCAGCCACCTGTTCTTGCATCTTAGGCACAGGTTGTGGAGACTACATATTCTCCGTCAAATGTACAGGTGTTTCCATTGACTGTGCGGTATGAATCACCTGTGCTCGAGCCTTAACAGGCTTTTGAATATGATCCAGTGACCCAACTTGCTGAGACGGAACAGGAGATTGCAGAAAGGCTAAAAACCTCGGATTCTGCATTACTTGTGTAAACATAGCCACAGCAGTAGCCAACTGGGTCCTGAATATATCATCATCCGTCTGTGGTGGTCTTGAAGACTCACCCACTTCATGTGTCTGTTGGCCCTGTGAAGAGGAAACCTCTTCAGTCACATCATCTGGTCTGTCAGCCATAATTGCAATTCCTTGTGTCTGGTCTATGATCCCCTGTGTCTTCAAACCCAACCTGACCCAAGCTCACTTCTATGGGAAAAAGTGACTTAATCCCGGCGATGGAACCATGAAACCGGCCTGTTCAATCCAAAAAGGGCGGTAGACTTTACTTCAAACCTTGATTTAGCTTTCACCCATTATTAGTCGTCTATTCTACCTGTACTTTCAAGACACAACAAAGGGGAGAGGGATACAGGCTGCTAGATTGCACCTGTATGAGTAGACCGACACCAGATTGGCCCCTAACTTAGGCGCCCCTTTCGGTATTTCTTTATTGCTTAAAAGAGGGAATAAACGTTGTGGTTCCCTACAAGCTGCCCCGCACAAGCTCGGCTGAATTTCAACTCTTCCAGCCCGATTTCGGCAACATAACTGTACTAGGACCCTTCACAGTCAATATTCCCACACATTGACTGACTTTCCCGACGCATACGAGCACTTTGCAAAACCTGGCGAGAATCTGCAGCACGCTGAATTCTCTGTTTTCAGCCCCGAAAATGCGCCAAATCACCTGTACAGCGGTCCCCTCGAGTCCCCCAACCTCCTGGGGTATTAGGGACCGTTTAGGGCCAAAAACCTAAACCTGCAAAAATACACAGCAGGCTGTAATTTACTGTTTCGGGCTCCGTTTCGCGTGCCGGTCGCATCCGTAGCAAGTCCTCGAGCTCCCGCACCTGTAGGGCTACTTGCCCTTTGAATCAGACGAGATTTCTGGCGTGAAACCTCTCCGAATTCACCTGTACCTGCGGGGGGATTAGCCGCTAGCTAATCCAGTACCTGTGCAAGAGGCTCTAGCCTCGGCAATCGCGCATGAACCCACACAACTATACATTGGTCAAATGAAAAGTCCACTAGAGGGGCATAACATACTGCCATAGGGGAGAGAGAGGGCAGTGCGTAGCGTGCAGGGTATCACTCCTGGCACCGCATTGAGCATAAGAGGGAAAGCAAGCACTCCATAGCTCTTAACCTGTGACAAAATCTGAAAATGAGCCTCTCCCAGCTTAAAATTCAGCGCCACCTTCTCTTGCATGAGGAAAGTGCACCAAAATGTGCCACTTGGCGCATTTACAAGCATTTTCCCGTTTCGGGGTTGCCGCCTAAAAATCTCCCAACCGGTTGCCCAGTTGACTTCACGGCAGAGTAAGAAAATGTTGCCCTTGTCATTCCGGAGGTAATGACACAAACACATTTTCAGGTCCCAAAATAGCATTTCCCTAAATTTTAGGAGATGCTGCCATTGTATCTTTCTAGGTCATCCGACCCTCTTTCTACACCGTAGCCACACCCAGAATTGAAATGTAGCCTCTGTAGCAAAGGATTCCATTTTGGCTAGTCAATGACCCCACTTTGGCTAACCATAGTCTTTGTCCAACCTTAGTGCTCTCTTACCCTCAAGCCTGGACTCCCTCTGGGCAGTTCCACACTGGCTATGCAATGCAGGGCAGTTAGATTTCCCGAGGGGTGTTTCCAAAAAGTGAAAGTAAATAGATAATAAGAAAGAAATCAACAAAAAGGATAGATAGTAGTCACACGCTGGTGACAGCCTCCCTTTTATAATGGTAACCAGCCACATTGGCTGGTTTCACACTACGTTCGCCCGGACACTGGACGCCCATCCCGACGGCGCCTAGACTAGATCCCCTCTCCTGTGAGCAGGACATAACATACTCCCCCATTAAGAACCATTGATGTCCTCATCAATGAAGTGGGGATACTGAGCTTTCAAAGCTCTAACTGATTCCCAAGTGGCGAACCTTTCAGATTGACACTTCCATTTAATTAAGTACTCTTCATAAGCCTTTTGGCACGAATGACGGGTACAATGATCTAAAATTGCCTCCAGATTTGTCGCTCGAGCTAGCTGATTACAAAGAGAACCTAGATTTCCACATATACGCCTAAATAGAGTAAATGTTATTTCAGAAATTCCATGGTTTTATGATAAACAAGACTCATTGTATTTAGACTATGTACATCACTCTCTTGTTTTTGTTAAGCAGGACATGCCTCATGTATCTGTTTCGCTTTGTAATCAAATTTCTGTAAATAATGGTTTTGCAATACCAATTGTTACTACTTTGGAAATGTATAAAGAAACAAAGTCTTCTGATGTTGGCTTTTATCAATGTGTACCATCTACTTGGTTTGATTCATTAGTGCTTGATACTTCTGTCACTAAATTTCGTAAAAATGTTTCATGTTCTTCTATTGAACTTGAGGATTCCGACAAATCCAACCTTATCCGAGAAATCATGACTGATTTCAAGGATGTCTTTCTTGATGATCTACCTCCTCGCTTGCCACCTTCGAGAGGTGTAGATCATGGCATTGAGCTGGTGGCTTGTAGTCAGCCCTTCTCAAAGCAGCCCTATCCGTTTAGTAAAACCGAGGAGGACAAGATTCAACGGCAGCTGACATAGGTTGTGTTCGGCCAAGTAAATCCCCGTGGGGAGCGCCAGTTTTACTTTCTCGAAAGAAGGATAACACTATGCGCTTCTACGTAGATTAGAAGGGGTTGAATAAGCTCACTGTCAAGAACAAGTAACCACTCCCACGCATGGACGATCTGATAGATCTGCTCCATGGAGCGTTGTATTTTACAAAGATAGACCTACGATCAGGCTATCACCAGATACGGATCAAACTGGAAGATGTTCCCAAAACCGGTTTCCATACGCGTTATGGTCACTATAAGTTTTTGGTCTTGCCTTTTGGTTTGACCAATGCTCCATCTACGTTTCAGCAGATGATGAATGATCTGTTGAGACCGTTTCTAGGCAACTTCGTTGTTGTATTTCTCGATGACATCTTGATCTACAGTCAAAGTTTGTCTGAGCACTTAGCGCATATATGCGTTGTTCTCTAAGTACTAAGAATTGAGAAGCTTCACATCATTACTAGCGATGGAATTCGCGCCGACTCTAAAAAGTTAGATAAAGTGCGAAATTGGCCCATTCTGAAGAATGTGCGCCAAGTAAAGTCCTTTTTAAGCTTTACAGGATTCTTTCGCAAATTTATCAAGGATTACTCTAAAGTTGTTGCTCTACTTACGCAACTTTTAAAAGGAGGGGCGAAAGGGCCAAAGACTTCGGGGCCTCACCATAAAGGTAACCCCCCCATTGTCTCAAATGAGCCTCTCGATGAGAGCTTTTGGACACTAAAGCACTTGGTGACTACTGCGTCAATATTGCACATTGTGAATCCTAGCAAACCGTTTGTGGTTGAAACGGGTGCTAGTGATTATGCCATTGGTGCCGCATTATACCAAGATGGATGTCCTGTTGCGTTTGAAAAGTAAGGAAATTTCTGACGCTGAGATGCATTATCCAACGTATGAGAAGGAGCTTTACGCCATAATTCACGCCTTGAGGAAATGGCGACACAACTTGTATGGCTCTACGTTTGTTGCATAGACAGATCATCACTCCTTGCACTATGTCTGTGATCAGGGTGATCTCAGAGGCCGGAAGGCTAGATGGGTTGAGCTTAGGCAAGAGTTTGACTTTGAGATCGGTTATAGAAAAGGATCCATCAATTGAGTTGTAAGGTGCAACGGATTTGAATGTTGAACTTTGCTCAAGATGAGTGCTCCGAACTGTGCTCAAGGTTCCTTTTACTTACGGAAGGGAGAGCCTTCCGTTCCTTTAGTGAGAGTGCAATGGACACAAACAAAGTGGATGAACACTGTGAATGAAGGTGCTGAGACTGAGAGATAGAGAGAGAAGAATGACACCAGAATGTTGTCAAAACCCTCCTCCAAAGGCCTCACTCTCTATGGCGAGAGCGGTCTACTTATGATTGCACAGATCTCTACAATGCTTGGACTTGCCGACGATGAGGACGACGACGAGACGGGCTGAAATCTGCGAATGCTAAGGGCTGAAATCTGCAAATCTTTATCGGCTGAATTTTGACTCTATGTCGATGGCGACGATGCGACGACGACGCGCTGAAAACGCAGATGCTGAAATCTGCGTTTTCCGGGCTGAAACTGCAAACTTCGCGGAATCTGACCGTGCGGCGAGGATCTGCGGCGAGAAGGTGAGATCTGCGAGGTTTGGGGGTCGTTCTGCTGTGAGTAAGTGTTGGAAACTGAAAACGCTGATGCTTCTAACTGTTCCGTCGCGAAGATCTACAAAAATGTTGAGGTTGATCTACAAACCAAAAACACTAGGGCTGAATTCTGCTTTCTAGTGCAATCTGCTATGGATCTACTGATGCAACTGCTAACACTAGGGCTGAACTCTCCTCTACTGTCGCCAGGCTAATGCAGATGCAAAAACGTTGGCTGATCTGGATTCTTGATGGAAAACGCTAGCCTTGTGCTGTGTTGCAAAAACGCTAGGCATCCAATGCTCATGGGGGGGTCATGTTGAGAAGTTGCCTTTTGAACAAACTGTTCCTGCTGCCTCTTCTGCCAGAAAGTGCTAGTGCTAGGTTTCTATATATACAAACTTAATAAAATTGCCCTACCTAGTTCCCAACAAAAGTCACTTAAAAATAATAAGTGAAAAATGTCAAAAATAGGTTAAAAAAATAGGTCTTCTGCACTGTAAAATGCTTCTGATGAAATCTGATTGAAAACTGATGGTCATGTTGTGTGCAACCAGAGGATATGCATCTAATCTAAGTGTCTGGACATGCACGGTCTACGAACAAACTCACAAAAGTGCCAGATCACTTCCTATTCTAGACTGACTTGATTGAACTGAACCCTGGTCATGTTGTAGCTTGTCCACGGACACATAGGGTTGGATGTGTCACGTGACATCCCCTCCTTTTCAAAGTGAGGTACTGGTACCGAACTGTATGGCATCGAGGGAGATCGCCAATAACATCCGGAATCTTGGAAAGGACGCCGGCCCACTCTGATGTGTGGGTCGTGCGATACTTGAACTTCATAAAGGTCTGCAACGCTTGCTTCTTTGGGCCACGCAGAAAGCGACACAAAGTCTTCTAAGTCTCCTTCAATGCTTCAACTTTGTCTATGGACGTAGGTCCATCTTCTTCAAGAATCTCCGAGGATGAAAATTCCTGAAACCACTTCCAACACAAAAACATGAACATACCCATTCCATGTAAAGTGACTGGAAAAATACTACTCTTCTGAAGAGCCTGTGCATGCAATGTAGATGAACAAGGTGACGGAGTGGCAAACCGTTCATCAAACACTCGCAAACCATGGGGTCTAATCTTGACTTTCTGATCTAAATCAATCAACTGTGGAAAATCACAATGGAAATGCCGATGCTTGATGCTCAATCCTTCTTGTGCTCTTTCGGAAACTGTCTCATGCCAAGGAAGAGACATAGAATGTGAGTTCCTTGGGTGCGTACTTTTCAGCTTTTCATGAGAAATCCACATACATCCGTGCTCATTCATAAGAGAATCGTGTTCATCGTGCAATATGGCATGCCTGTGAAAAGGGATCACATAAGGACGGTGACTAAAATACAGGAAAGCATCACGAATGAAACACTCGAACAATGCATGCTGACTAATCATTCGTACACATAATACTTCCTGTGAGTGTTCTTTGGACCTAGGCTCGAGAGTCGAGATCGGTTCTTCGTGTTTGATCAAATCTTCCTGTGGGGGTTCTGTGGACCTCGACTCGAGAGCCAAGATCGGTTCTTCATGATTGATCAAATCTGCAATGAGGTTAACTTCACTAGAAAAAGTATCAACTAACCCATCATTCTTGTGAACAATCACATCATCGTCATACAAATCATCATGCTCGTGAGAAATCACATCTTGATCATGCAAATCATCATGCTTGTCATTGTCATCCAAATCATTATGCTGGTCATTGTCATGCAAATCCTGTGTGTCGTGCTTTGGAGAAGAAGAGATTGAGAGAGTCTCCTTTTCCCGTATCTCTTGCATCTGTGCCTGCACTTGAGAAAAGAATCAGAACAAGGCGGCTCTCCTTCCGTTGTCTGCCCTTACACACCGCAGATCAAATCCCAAACCTCGCAAATCTCACCTTCCCGCAGCAGTTCCTCGTCGCACGGTCAATTTCCTCAAGGTTTACAGTTTCAGCCCGGAAGACTCAGCATCTGTGTTTTCAGTGCGTCGTCGTTGCATCGTCGTCATCGCCGTCGTCACCGACATAGAGTCAGATTTCAGCCCTTAGAGTTTTCAGATTTCAGCCCGTCTCGTCGTCGTCCTCATCGTCGTCAATGACCGGGCTTGCATACCCAGCAGCCCCCCCTCAAGCCCAAACTACTGACAATGGACTCGACACAGACAGACCATGGCAGAGTTCATTCACCTGAAAAATGAGTAGAAGTCCCCCCCCTTGACAATCTTGACAATAACATAGGTGTGTGTGTGTACTTTCCTCAAACAACCATCAGCGTGAGACAGACCAAAACTCGACCAAACAACAAAGGGTGGTCTTACCATTTTATTTATGGAAGTGTCTATAACCCATACAATTATTAAGAAATAACTGACATAATGAAAACATGAAGACGGACTAAAAAAAACTATAGGATATCACTTTCTACGAAAAGCATTGGTGTTGCATCGTCTTCATCACCTTCAACCATTTGCATGATGATAAGCATGATAATGATGAGCATGATGATTTGATTGACAATGATTTGCATGATGATTTGGATGACACTGACAAGCATGATGATTTGCATGATCAAGATGTGACTTCTCACAAGCATGATGATTTGCATGAAGATGACGTGATTGTTCACAAGGATGATGAGTTAGTTGATGATTTTTCTAGCGAAGCTAACCTCGTTTCAGATTCGATCAATCACGAAGGATCGATCTTGGCTCTCGAGCCTAGATCCAAAAGCACCCTTCAAGAAGAACTGATCTTGGCTCTCGAGCCTAGGTCCAAAGAACCCTTACAGGAAGTACTATGTGTTCGCATGATTGGTCAACATGCATTGTTCGAGTGTTTCATTTGTGATCATTTCCTGTATTTTAGTCAACGTCTTTATGTGATCCCTTTTCCTAGGCATGACATATTGTACGTTGAGCACATTTCATTCATAAATGAGCACGAATGTATGCGGATTTTTCGTGAAAAGCTAAAAAGTATGCATTCACGGAAGTCACATTCCATGTCTCTTCCTTGGCATGACACAGTTGTAGAAAGAGCACATGAAAGTATGAGCACCAAGCATGGGCATTTCCGTTGTGAATTGCCACAGTTGATTGCTTTAGATCAAAAGCGAAAGATTCGATCTCATTGTTTGCGTGTGTGTGGTGAACGGTTTGGCATTCCGTCTCTTTGTTCATCCACCTTGCATGCACAATCTATTAGGACAACAAGATTTTTTCCACTCACTTTACATGGAATAGGTATGTTCGTGTTTTTGTGTTGGAAGTGGTTTCAAGAATTTTTCAGCCCGGAAGATTTCAGCATCTGCGTTTTCAGCGCGCCGTCGTTGCATCGTCGTCATCGCCGTCGTCACCGACAGAGTCAGAATTCAGCAGTTAAAGATTTGCAGATTTCAGCCCTTGGAGTTTTCAGATTTCAGCCCGTCTCGTCGTCGTCGACATCGTCAGCAAGTACAAGCATTGTAGAGATTTGTGCAATCATAAGTAGACCGCTCTCGCCATAGGGGGTGGGGCCTTCGGAGGAGGTTTTACGTCTCTGGTGTCGTATTCTCTTCTCTATCTCTCAGTCTCATACACGTGCACGCACAGTATCCATTCACTTTGTTGTGATCATAGCACTTTCCTTAAAGAACGGAAGGCTCTCCCTTTCATAAGAACTAAAAGGAACCTTGAGCACAGTTTGAAGCACTCATCTTGAGCAAAGTTCAAACATTCAAGTACAAGCATTGTAGAGATTTGTGCAATCATAAATAGACCGCTCTCGCCATAGGGAGTGGGGCCTTCGGAGGAGGGTTTTACGTCTCTGGTGTCGTAATCTCTTCTCTATCTCTCAGTCTCATACACTTGCACGCACAGTATCCATTCACTTTGTTGTGATCATAGCACTTTCCATTAAGAACGGAAGGCTCTCCCTTTCATAAGAACTAAAAGGAACCTTGAGCACAGTTCGGAGCACTCATCTTGAGCAAAGTTCAAACATTCATTCCGCTGCACCTTACAACAACACCAGAATGTTGTCAAAACCCTCCTCCGAAGGCCCCACTCTCTATGGCGAGAGCGGTCTACTTATGATTGCACAAATCTCTACAATGCTTGGACTTGCCGACGATGTCGACGACGATGAGACGGGCTGAAATTTGAGAATGCTAAGGGTTGAAACTCTGCAAATCTTTATCTGTTGAATTCTGACTCTATGTCGATGACGATGTCGATGGCGACCATGTGATGACGACGCGCTGAAAATGCAGATGCTGAAATCTGTGTTTTTCGGGCTGAAAATACAAACTTCGCGGGATCTGACCGTGCGGCGAGGATCTACTGCGGAAAGGTGAGATCTGTGAGGTTTGGGGGTCGTTCTGATGTGCCCAAGTGCTGGAAACTGAATACACTAATGCTTCTAACTGTTCCGTCGTGAAGATCTGCAAAAATGCTGAGGTTGATCTGCAAACCAAAAACACTAAGGCTGAATTCTGCTATCTGGTGCAATCTGCTATGGATCTGCTGATGCAACTGCTAACGTAGGGCTGAACTCTCCTCTGCTGTCGCCAGGCTGATGCAGATGCAAAAACGCTGGCTGATCTGGATTCTTGATGGAAAATGCTAGCCTTGTGCTGTGTTGCAAAAACACTAGGCATCCAATGCTGAGGGGGGGGGGTCCTGTTGAGAAGTTGCCTGTTGAACAAACTGTTCATGCTGCCTCTTCTGCCAGAAAGTGCTAGTGCTAGGTTTCTATATATACAAACTTAGAAAAATTGCCCTACCTAGTTCCCAACAAAAGTCACTTAAAAATAATAAGTGAAAAATGTCAAAAACAAGGAAAATAGGTCTTCTGCACTGTAAAATGCTTCTAATAAAATCTGATTGAAAACTGATGGTCATGCTGTGTGCAACAAGAGGATATGCATCTAATATAAGTGTCTGGACATGCACGGTCTGCGAACAAACTCACTAAAGTGCCAGATGACTTCCTATTCTAGACTAACTTGACTGAACTGAACCCTGGTCATGCTGTAGCTTGTCCACGGATACATAGGGTTGGATGTGTCACGCGACACGAGTTGCCGATGCACTCTGCAGGATTCCTAAGGTTAATGCCTTGTCTATGGCTGAAATCTCGACGGATTTTTCTCTCTCCGAGGGCTATGTCATTTCGATAGCCATTTTGGCAAGATATGGAACGAGGTCAAAGCGGGGCACGACTCGTGTACAGGCTTGGGTGGTCCGGAGACCCAAGTGAGTCGTGTTGGAGAAACGAGACAGCGACAATATTCCATTAGAGGTGGACTATTGTTCAGAAATGGAAAAGTCTGCGCGCAGGAAATCGATGATGTCCAACAAAGGATTTTGTTCGAATGCCACGATGTTCCTAGCGCTTGGCACCCAGACATCCAAAGAAATTTAGCTTTGGTCAAGCAATATTTCTATTGGCCAAGGATGCACTCTTACATAGAGAGCTATGTGAAGAGATGCGCTCAGCGTCAGGTCAATAAGGCAGAGCGCCTTAAGAAAGCTTGCCTGCTACATCTATTGGAAATCCCAAATGCAAGTGGCAAAGTATTTCCATGGACTTCATCGTTGGTTTGCCAAATACTAGTCGAGGCAATGACGCCATTTGGGTTGTGATCAATAGACTCAAAAATGGCAAAATTTATACCAATAAAGTCGACAGTAAAAAGCCACGAGTTGGCGGTCTTATTTATCGACCAACTTTACAAGCTGTATGGTCTGCCAAAGGATATCGTCAGTGATCGAGATACTAAGTTCACTAGCCGATTTTGGCGAGACGTGTTTGCCCATCTTCAGACGAAGTTGAGTATGTCGTCTTCTGACCATCCTATGTCCGACGGACAAACTGAGAGGATGAATCATGGACAATGGGTCTATCTAAAGATACCAAAGATTCCAAGACCATGCGAACCGGAAAGCATTATAAGCTTTCAGCAGCTAGATATTGTGGTCCATTCTTGGTCACGAAGAAAATTGGCCAAGTTGCCTATAAACTTGCTCTTCCTTCGGATGTTAATGTACATCCTGTGTTTCATGTCAGCCGCCTTAGAGTAAAATTGGGCGAAGCGGACGTTGTTGTGCCTATCGAGGAAAATCTATGGCAAGATATGCAAACTGAGTATATTTCTCGAAACCAGAGGCAGTTTTAGATCATCGTACCCGTCATTCGCACCAAAAGGCTTATGACGAGTACTTAATTAAATGGAAGGGTCAATCTGAAAGGTTCGCCACTTGGGAATCAGTTAGAGCTTTGAAAGCTCAGTATCCCCACTTCATTGATGAGGACATCAATTGTTCTTAAGGGGGGAAGTATGTTATGTCCTGCTCACAGGAGAGGGGATCTAGCCTAGACGCCGTCGGGATGGGCGTCCAGTGTTCGGACGGACGTAGTGTGAAACCAGCCAATATGGACGATTATTGTTATAAAAGGGAGGCCAAGGCCTCATTTGTAGTTATCGACCCCCACTGGCACTCTGTGGTTGGCCCACGAGGCTAGGAGTGCGCAAGGTCACCTCGAGGAGGTGAGGCCGGGTGGTATGGGACGCTCGGTCTTACAGGTGCACGCCTACGTCCTCGAACGTTGGCCCTAGCAACGGGGAGCTGCCGAATGGTGGCTATGGTCGGGTGGTTCGTCCGACGCGTGTCTATAGGCGGTCCATGTAACCGGGAGATCCACTCCTCTTGTTCGTTTCAGTCTAGGGCTAAATTTGCAATTGTGCCGGTGGCGACAATGATGACGGCGGCGACAACGACAAGGCTATGCAGTGGCTGAAATCTGATAACGCTGGCTGATTTGACGGCGATGGGCTGATTTCCGGTGAAGAGCTACTGCGGGAAATGGTGGCGTATCGCGAGGCTAAAGGCTGAAAACTGCTGGGGATCTGGTGTTTTCCTTAGGGCTGAAAAACATTGGTGCTACTATTGGCAAAAACGCTAGGCTTCTACTCTGGGTCTGAGAGTCTCTTATGCTCTACTCCTCTACCTTGAAATGAGGGCGCTCGGCCTAGAATATAGGAAATTCATGTTGGGTCGAGCAGCTACAGGCCAGCCCCCATGATTTGGTTTAATTACTAAAATTTACTTTTAAAATAAGAGGTGGTTCACGCGTGCGACAAGAGGTGCTTCCCACGCGGTGAAATGCTTATGTTGGGGTATTGATGCTCATGTTGGGTACTAACGGGTTGTGCAATCAGAGGGTATGTAGCTACTATTAAGTGCCTGGACTTTACTTTCAAAGGGCAACAATATGATGTAGATCCAAGTGCTAGTGATTGGCCTATACCAATGATCAGTCACGTCACTGCCAAAAGAGAAACAAAGAAGTGTCTTTCAACTTACTTGATTTTTGTCAAAGACACCGGGATGAGTGGTGAAAATATCTTGTCAAATTTAGATAAAGATTGGTTAACTTCTCTTAATCAGTATCAAGATTGTTTTACTAACACTCTCCCAAATGAATTACCCCCTGAAAGATTGGAAGATCATCGTACCGATCTAATTCCGGGCAGGTCACCCCCAAATCAGCCATCTTACAAAGTTAGTCTCTTACAACAAGAAGAAATCCTTACACAAGTAAATGAACTTCTCAAGAAGGGTCTTGTTTGATCTAGTACTTCTCCTTACTGTTCACCAGCTTTGCTTGTTCAGAAGAAAGAAGGCACTTTTCGAATGTGCATCGATTATCGTTCTCTAAACAAGATTACGATTAAGAATAGATTTCCGATTCCCTGAATTGATGATATCTTAGACAAGCTACAAGGGGCACAAATTTTCAGCCACATAGATCTCAAGAGCGGCTACCATCAGATTCATATTGCTCCTGAAGACATACGTAAGACTGCATTCCGAACAACTTTCAGATTGTACGAGTTTCTAGTAATGCCTTTCAACCTTACTAACACTCCAGCAACTTTCAATCGAATGATGGAACGAATTTTTCATCCTCGTCGATAGTTCACAAGAATCTTCTTTGATGACATTCTAGTCTTCTCTCACACACATGTGGAACACAAACAAAACCTGCAGACTGTGTTTGAAGAATTGTAGCAATATAAACTTCAAGTTAATAATAAGAAGAGTGAATTTTTCTTGACAGAGATTCACTATATGGGACATTGTCTCCCATAATCAAGTACGCATGGACCAACAAAGGTTCAAGATTGGCCACAACCTGCTTCGGTTCATGATGTCCAAAGTTTCCTTGGTCTTTGTTCCTACTACAGATGCTTTATTCGCCATTACGCTCATGTAGCTGCACCTCTCCGTGATCTCACAAAGAGAACGATATCTTTTGTATAGGGGGCTAAGTAGAAGGAAGCTTTTGAAAAGCTTAAGTACCTTCTCATCCATGGGCCCATCCTTATTGTACCTGATCTCCGAAAGCCATTTGAAGCACATTGCGATGCTTCAAGCAATTGCATTGGCTCAATTCTTAATCAAGAAGGCCACGCAATAGCTTATGAAAGTAGACGACTTCGTGATGCGGAGCTTCATGGTTCCATCTAAGAAAAGAAACTCATGACAGTTATTCATGCTCTCTCAGTTTGGAAACACTAGCTTCTGGGAGCAGATTTTACGATCAAGAAGGATCATCAAAGTCTTTGACACGTTCTCTCTCAACACAAGTTGTCAAAGAAATAGGTGCGATGAGCCAATTCTCTCTCCATGTTTCACTTTCAAATTCTACACACTTCTGGAAGTAAGAATGTGGTGGCAGATACTCTCTCTCGACGGCCCCAAGTAAATGCTATAACAAGTATACATTATCAAGAATTGGAATCTCTACCCGAGATGTACCCTGAAGACGCCGATTTTGGTGAACTCTGGTAACACTTACAAACTAGTATAGAAATCTCTCCCTACTCTATTAAAGATAGTTACCTTTATTTTCATCAAGCTCTTTGTGTGACGAAAGGTCATGGATGAAGCACATACTTCTCCTTACGAAGGACACAGAGGCATAATGTCCACGACACAAGCCTTAGAAAGATATTTTTATTGGCCAAAATTGTGAGCTGTCATAGACAAATATGTCAAAGAATGTGTACCATGCCAAAAAGCTAAGCATGATCACCATAAAACTCCTAGCTTACTTGTAAGGTGCAGCGGAAGTGAATGTTGAACTTTGCTCAAGATGAGTGCTCCGAACTGTGCTCAAGGTTCCTTTTACTTACGGACGGGAGAGCCTTCCGTTCGTTAAGTGAGAGAGTGAAATGGACACAAACAAAGTGGTGAACACTGTGAATGAAGGTGCTGAGACTGAGAGATAGAGAGAGAAGAATACGACACCAGAATGTTGTCAAACCCTCCTCCGAAGGCCCCACTCTCTATGGCAAGAGTGGTCTACTATTGATTGCACAAATCTCTACAATGCTTTGGACTTGCCGACAATGAGGACGACGAGAAAACGGGCTGAGATCTGAAAACGCTAAGGGCTGAAACCTGCAAATCTTTATCTGCTGAATTTTGACTCTATGTCGATGACGACGATGCAACGACGACGCGCTGAAAACGCAGATGCTGAAATCTGCGTTTTCTGGGCTGAAACTGCAAGCTTCGATGGATCTGACTGTGCGGCGAGGATCTCTTGCGGGAAGGTGAAATCTGCGAGGTTTGGGACTTCTACTGCGGTGTATGACTGCTGAAAACTGAAAACGCTGGTGCTTCTCGATGTTTCGTCGCGGTGAATCTACAAAACGCTGGTTTGCCTGCTGCTCCAAAACGCTAGGGCTGAAAACTGTCCTAGGGGATCTGTTGGTCTTGTTGTCACCAGGCTGCTGCAATGCAAAGCGCTAGGACTGATCTGCAATTGAAAACACCAAGGCTGGTTCTGTGGGAAAAACGCTAGGCCTTTGCTGTGATGCAAAAACGCTAGGGCATCTTGGGGGGGTCTTGCTGAGAAGGTGCCTGTTGAACTCGAAGTTCTACTGCCTCTTCTACCAGAAATGCTAGCGCTAGGGTTTTCTTATGTACTTGCTTAGTGAATTTGCCCTACCCAGTTTCCAACAAAAGTCACTTAAAAATAATAAGTGAAAAATGTCAAAAATAGGGAAAATAGGTCTATGCACTGTAAAAATGCTACTAATGGGTTCTAACTGTAATCTGATGGTCATGCTGTATGCAACCAGAGGTCATGCATCTACTCTAAGTGTCTGGGCATGCACGGTCTGCGAACAGACTCACAAAAGTGCCAGATCACTTCCTAATCTAACTGAACTAAACCCATGTCATGAAGTAACTTGTCCACGTGCACATAAGGTTAGACGTGCATGTGACATCACTTCAGCCCCTACCGGTACCTCAAGTACCCTGGGAAAGTATTGCCATGGATTTTATAATGGACTTGCCACGAACCCCGAATGGAAATGATGCAATCTGGACTATTATAGACAGATTCGATAAGCAAGCTCATTTCGTTCTAGTAAGAAAGACCATTAAAGCTGATCACATGGACAATATCTTTCTGGCCCAGATTTTTAAGCATCATAGTATGCCTAAAACGATTATGAGTGATTGCGACCCACAAATGACCAGTAATTTTTGGCGAGCACTTTTTACAAACTTAGGAACTAAGCTCAAATTTTCTTCAGCTTATCATTCTCAGTCAAATGAATAAAGCGAAATCGCTAACTCCATAGTCCTACACATTTGAAAGTGCTATGTCACTGATAGCCAACGAATGGAAGGTGGCACGAGAGCACCGGGCGGGGGGGGGGGGGGGGGGGGGGGGACAACCAAAAGACTAGTCTCAAAGGCAAGGCACGCCCACAACGAACCCCTCTCTCCCCAAATCTAGATATGAAATGACCCTCAAAACACTGCTAAGTAACTTTCAATGTTAATAAACGACAAGCAATCTGATATACGACGAGAGCTGGAGAGAGCGAGAGTGCCGGAGAGGTTGTCACTAACAGCAACGCTATAGATTACACTTTTCATGGCGGTCCCCTCTAGGGAATTTTGTATAGATATTCTCTCTCGCTAGTTGTGAAGGGACGAAGAAAGTCTTAAAACAGTAATAGTCAATCTTGATAACTGGCTAGATAAATATAATTAACGCAACTGCATCCAGCAAAGACAGATAAATCAAAGAACAGTGCAAGTTTGGAGCAAAGCATGAGAAAGTTCCTACTATTTAAGATGCATTAGCTTCTCAATTAGCACATAAATCAACTTAGGATGTGATCAAACAGAGTGAGGCCATTTTTTGTGTCTGTTCTTGTCAACGCAGATAGAAGCAACCCATCAGAGCCAGAGGATTGGTATAGCAGCGTTAGTTATGATCAGCAATACAGAAAGAACAAGAGTACTTACCACCGTCCAGCAGAGCTCATAGATGAAGCGTGCGGCGGGCACCTCGACATGGAGGCTGTGCGCGCTTGATAAAGTCTTCCACAAGTGGATGTGTTCCTCGGTTATATACTTGCGCTCCAATGCCATTGTACAAACTGCAGTTCCTCAGAAGCGTACGCACAGGTCGCTCCACAGAGCTGCCTAAACAAGCTCTAACCTTTGGTTCGAGCGAGCTACGAGGTGGAATATGTCTGCAGGCACGCTACCGGAAGCCCTTGAGCACATAGTAAACCACATAGCACGGGGGCAGAGAGATTGTGGCGATTTTGGCGAAAGACCTTCATCGTATGAGTTCGACTCCCGGATTCATTCGGGCCAGTTTGAGGGAAGGGAGGGAGGCGGGTAGGGATAACATGATCTATAAACTTAACACACACACACTTTAATAGTATGCGTCGATTTAGTGGTTAGAGTCAATCTCAAGGGAGAGAGGGGGCATGGGTTCGAATCCCGGATCCAACTACATTAGAATCTTTTGCATTCTCTAAATCCAACGATCACGATCAATCGACGATCGTGAGCCATTGATCCCACCTCCCTTAATGAGGTATCAATTAGTGACAACCCTCGCTTGGCAAGACACCCCATGTCCTGCTGCTCACCTATAAACTCCAATAATCACTTATTCATTCATTGGCTTCAACAATGGATAAAAGAGCTTGACATTGAGCAACCTCTTTGTTATAATGCTCCGCCCACTCCTTTGTGCTTCTCTTCTCTCCCTACTTCTCTCCATCTCGCATCTCCGATCATGTTTTGGCTTGTGGGCCCATAGGTTGTGGTGCTTATGTAACCTGAATTGGTATTTTTTGCACCAAATCGGAGCATTATACTCAAGTGTAGTAGTTTTATATGTCCCACACGGGTTTACTTGTTCAAAACATCTTGTTTGCCATCAAACCTTAACCCTCCTCTTCACTTGTGCGGCCATAGTAGTATAGCATCGCACCAATTGACTAAATATGTCAATTAGGTGAACAGAGAAATAAACCCTAACTTAGAGCACGAAAACTATATGGACATGCCACTACATTGGTGTTCTTGAGAGATGCAAGGTAAAATTGCATCACAATCTCTACCATTTATGCATCTTGACTTGCTCACTTGCAGGTTAAAATATATGTATCTATTACATGATTTCAACATAAAGACATTCTTTATTCCAAAAGAAGTCACTTTCTTTTAAGCTTTACACAGGGTATCATTTAAGGAGATTCAAAAAAGAAGGTATAGATTGAATAGGAAATGGGTGCACTATTAACTTGGAATATTCACAGATGAGGGATTTTCATAATAGCCCTTGGTGTATAAAGGAGTGGAAGAGATTTTGTGTGTTTTCACTTATTTGCTTCACATATAGAGTATGATGATTCAGTAGATGCTTCTATTGTTTGCTCGACGAGAAAAAAAAAATTTGATCAATACACGTTCCCGCACAAGGATATTTTTGGAGATGATCAACTTTGAACTTGAAGAGGGAGGTATTTTTGTATAAAGGAGAGCCACAAACAACAATCTAGGTTTCACGTAACCTATCTTGAGAATAGGTTTTGGAGGTGGGGGGGGGGGGGGGGGGGGGGGCATCCTACTATTACATTGTCAAGACCTTTTGAAAGCAAGGGAGAAAAGATGAAGATTGATATGGAGAACTAATCATGTACGTATGTGTAGAAGCATGTAAGGGAGACATGGAGTGAGAGAAAGAGATAAGGAGAGTTGGCAGAAGCACTATCATTCATATTCATTGTATATTCAATTCAAAGTTTCAATATGAGTTTCCTAACATTTGGACATTTGCAAGAGAAGAAGTTCAAGGAACATACAAACTACATGGTATATACCAAAGATGCATACCTTTTCTTATGCATTTTTTGTCAATGCATGCATGAAGGTGAGACAAGAAGTGAGCACGAGAGAAAACAGGCATCATCACATCCTTGACATGAGTATTATGCAAGCACATTGGAGACGAGAAGAAAGGTGGAGTGAAGAAGAAGAGGAACGATGAGATGTGTTTGACCATGTGTAATGGAAATGGCCTATGAACTTTGAGAATAGCAGAATTAAGAGAATTAGAGTGAGCATTTTTGTGAGATTACTTGGAGAACATAGATGGTGATCTTAATTGATCGTAGCAACATGAACATAGTACTTAATTAACTTGGCATGAACAATACTTTTGCAAGAGAGAGAGTATTAGAGAACATGACAATAGTTGAGGACCGGATTTACTTGGAGCCCGTCCCCCCTCCAAAAGGCGTTTGTATTATAGATTCTCACATCAAGAGAGACTTGGAACAATACAATCTTTGTGTTCCTTGTGACCTTGGTGATGCTATGAAGATGGAAAGCTTCATGCATCATGAGCGTAACATAAACTTTGCAAAAAGCACTAACTATCCCAAACCTCAGTCCCAAGGCCTCAAACACCTTCAAAGGTGGAGAGAGCTAGCGGGGAATGAGGGTAGGGAAGAGGAAGAAGAATCGTTCATAAGAGAAAGAAATAGTTCCTCACTTATCATCACTCTTCTTACTTAGCATAGCATAATAGCATAGTAATGAAGATGAAGAAGATGGCAAGCTTAAGCATTGAAGCATGGCTCTTGGTTGGATTTGCATTCCATCGCCAAGAGTGTTGGTGTAGGCTCTCCATTTCTCAACAAGTTTGGAGAAGGAGATGGAGCTCTTACACTTTGCACTCCACACAATGAGAGAACGTGTGTGTGTGGGGGAGAGTATACCTCTCTCTCTCTCTCTCTCTCTCTCTCTCTCTCTCTCTCTCTCTCTCATATTCTTTAATTATATCATTTGGACATGTGTCCTCTTTTTCCTCTTTGAGAGCAAGAACTTAATTATTTATTTTTATGCATCTAAATTCTCATTGGACCCCTTTAAAGCCTATCCAATAGGATTCAAACACATCATGAGGGCCACACGTGGAGGATTATGAAATGAGTCTTTTATGCTTCTTAAGTCATTGGTTTGAATTTGAACACTTCAAGCACTTAGTCAATTAAGCATGGAAATGCCAGCAAAGTGAGCAATATGAAATTTAAATTGCGAAAGAAGACTTGTCCACCTCATTTGTTTGTCGGAAATCTTGGTTTGCGTCATGAAGTTTTTGAGGCTTTGTGATCCATTCGTAGGATGAATAGAGCCCCCAAGAGATAGTACTTCCATGTGTCTAGGGCATGTAGAATAGCTAAAAGCTCTTTTTTTGTATATGCCCAAGACTCGTTCATCTGCATTGAGCCTTCGACTCTCATATGCTATGGCATGCCCTTCTTGCAGCAAAACTGCTCCAAGGCAATGACCACAAGCATCATATTGGACCTCAAATGACTTTGAAAGATCCAGAAGCATGAGGACTGGTTGAGAGATAAGCTTCTCTTTGCGCTTGTCAAAAGCATTTTGTTCTTTAGCAGACCATGAGTACTTAACGTTCTTCCTTGTTAAGTCATGCAATGGTCCTGCTATTTGAGAGAATTTTGCTATGAAGCGTCTATAGTATGCACACATATCAATAAAGCTTCTTAGCTCATGTAGATTCCTTGAATTAGGCCATGCTTTTATACCTTTAACTTTGATGAATTCATACATATACCATCTTGAGAGATAACGTGCCCTGAATCTTGAATCTCTCGTAGGAAAATTCACTTTTCTTTTGATTAATGAAAAGTGGCCTGAAGATTTTTATCCATCATGAGTTTGAATGCGGCTGGAGCATTTGCTAGGCCAAAACTTGTAACTTATCATATAGATCTTCTACCCGCGGCACCGGAAATCCTTTTCTTTTTAATAGTGATCCTATTTAGTGCTCTATAGTCTACACAAATGTGATATGTGCCATCTTTCTTTTGCACTAAAAGATGATCTCCTCTTGTTTAGCTTGTGAAACTCAATAAGGAGGTGTAATAGGCGGTGAGCTTCCTGGTAGAAGCTCTATTGCATGGTCATCATCCCCTTGTTTTGGAGGTATCTCACTAGGGATGTCATCAATGAAATATCCTAGAATCCATTTAGAAGATTAGACAACTCTCATTCCTCTTGATTCCCTTTATTGCTACTTGTGAAAACATTAGAATCATTTACAGATTATCTAGCAAAAATCGTATACGCAAAAATAGAGCTTTTCATTGACTTATCAAAAGCAAGCGTATTTACCAGGGATATGGTGTTCCTCGAATCATTTGCATCTATGTACATGCTATTTTCCTTGTAGTAGGTGAAATAGATTCTCCTTTCAGGGAACTTCATGTTGGTGGCCATGCGATTGAACCATGGTGCCCCTAGGATAGCATCCTCATGTTGGAGAGGAGAGATTAAAAAGTCTTCTTTGTCGACATAGCTTTGGACATGAAGCCTCAACTTCCCAATCAAGGGAGTAACGGATGCTTGCTATCCCTTGAAAGCTGTGTCAGCAGTTACAATATCTCCCATCTCAAAAGCTTGAATGCCCAACTTAGTGACCAACTTCATTGATATAAAGTTGTGAGTAGAGACAGGGTCAAATAAGATGACGGCATCATGCTCCCTTACTTTTCCCCAAGCATAGGAGAGGAATGAGCCTTTGCAATGAGTATCCTCTTTTGGAGCTTCAACCATGGAAGCTCTAGGAGTGTCATTGAGTACATTTCTTTTGGGGCAAGAACAATAACCATGTCCTTGCTCCCCACACTTAAAAGCATTTATGGTCTTTATGAAAGGTCTCTAATTCTTTGGGAGAGAGATTATTTTTACCTTTGTAAGCACTTTTCTTCTTGGCTTTGTTGTTGTTGGTGTTGGTGTTGCCTTGGGAAGAGTTTTGAGCATTACTCTTCCCTTTAGCTTCATTTTGATGCTTGTTTTCCATGGGCTTGAAATTTCTTCTCACCCCTTGTTGGAAATTGATCCTTGAAGCAACAATAGTGTGGTGGATGGCTTCGGTGATAGTGCTAGGCCATTGTGAGTTGATATACTCGGCCATTTCTTGAGGTAATACCGCACAAAATTGTTTCTTTTGTTCGATGAAGTCTATCATTTGAAAGAGTGTAGCTTTGAGATGTAAATTCCAAAACTTGTCTGCATATTTTTGGATAGACTTGTTGAAGAGTAGCTTCAAGCTCCGCCATTCGGTAAGCACTTTGCCCTTTGCATCGCTTGCAAGGAATTGCTTCATGATGGAAACTCGTAGAGTTTTCCATGTTTTTGGGGCCTCGCCATTGCTACGAAGGCTAGCCCACCATTGACAAGTAGATTTCTGGAAGTGCATAGCTACATGGTGTAGCTTCGAGGACTCCGTGAAGCCCTCGTCTCCAAAGACCGCATCAATTTGTTGGATGAAGGCATTGCAATACTTTGTTGGTGGCACCAAAGGTTCCATCATAGGTGAGAAATGAGATACTCTTTCATCCCTCTTTGAATTTCTTGAGCTTTTGGGACCTTCGCCCAACTAACCCTAAGGTCTTATAAGCTCCATTATATCCACGTTGCTCTTTGATAGACTACCTCCTTTTGGACCCCTATTGAAATGTAACCATCTCTCATCTTGGTCCCTTGCTGAGGTAAATCTAAAAGCACTTATTGCACATTGCTCTTCAGTAGATCGTCTCCTTTTGGACCCCTATTGAGATGCAACCATTTCTCCTTTTGGTCCCCTGTGTTGAGATAGGTTTAGAAGCACATATCTATATCCTAACTCTTGTTACCCTTTTATCTTCCCATGTTAGATGATCAATTTAATATGAGAAAATCATTTGGTAAAGTTAGATATCATAATTTACGACATTACCTCTCTCTTGAAATCATAGTCGACCTCGACTATGAGGTAGAGAAGATAAAGTTTGGTCATTAGTCCATGTTTCTTAGAGGGTAGAGGAACCCTTTTTACCCTAGGAAATCATTCCAGAATGGATGGCTAATCCATTTGGTGCTTGGGAGACTGAGCTGCCGCAAGCATGTCTGCTCTTTAGTCCATATCATACTTCCGAAGTAGAGTGACAAGTTCTACTTGGTGTTTGGGAGACTTCGTCACCACAAACATGATCCTAAGCATGCATATTTCTTAAAGTTTGTACACAATAAAATAAAGAGAATGAGTCTTATAAGACAAAAACATTGCATTTTATTTGCTTAATCTAGTGTAGCATTGTAAACATTGACAAGGTTCATATTATCCTTAAGCTAGGTTCCTTGCATCCATCTAGCATCTTTAAAAGGATAATTCTTAAACTTAACAAGATATCATTGGATAACGTTACCATTTCTTAGTACCTTGTCTTCCTGTCGAAAGATTGATTCGGGTTGCAACACCTCTTCTTGATCTTCGATCTCTGGCGGGTCCCCCCATTATTGGTTCTTTTGGTGGCTCTCCTTTGTAAGGCTTGAGCAGGCTCGCACAATTAGCATTGTGAATGAGCCAATGGTTGGTAAACATTAACTAATAAGCCATCTCATTGATTGGCTTAGTAATTCTAAAAGAAAGGACCGTAGTATCTTTTTGCTAGTTTAGCATAATACTCTTGATGGCTTGTAATTCTTGCCCGTAGTATGCCTTAGATGATCTTGGAATCCATTTAGAAGATTAGACAACTCTAATTCCTCTTGATTCCCTTTATTGCTACTTGTGAAAACATTAGAATCATCTACATATTATCTAACAAAAATCATATACGCAAAATTAGAGCTTTTCATTGACTTATCAAAAGCAAGAGTATTTACCAGGGATACTGTGTTCCCCAACTCATGAGCATCTATGTATATGCTCTTTTCCCTATAGATGAAATAGATTCTCCTTTCAAGGAACTTCATGTTGACAACCATGCGGTTGAACCATGGTGCCCCTAGGATAGCATCCTCATGTTGGAGAGAAGAGATTAAAAAGTCTTCTTTGTCGACATAGCTTTGGACATGAAGCCTCAACTTCCCAATCAAGGGAGTAACAGACGCTACTTGTCCCTTGAAAGCTATGTTAGTAGTTACAGTATCTCCCATCTCAAAACCTTGAATGCCCAACTTGGTGGCCAACTCCGTTGATATAAAGTTGTGAGTAGAGCCAGGGTGAAACAAGATGAAGGCATCATGTTCCCTTACTTTTCCCCAAGCATAGGAGATGAATGGTAATGAGTATTCTCTTTTGGAGCTTCAACCATGGAAGCTCTAGGAGTGTCATTGAGTACATTTCTTTTGGGGCAAGAACGATAACCATGTCCTTGCTCCCCACACTTAAAGCATTAATGGTCTTTATGAAAGGCCTCTAATTCTTCGGGAGAGAGCTTATTTTTACCTTTGTAAGTTGTTTTCTTCTTGGCCTTGTTGTTGTTGGTGTTGTTGTTGCCTTGGGAAGAGTTTTGAGCATTGCTCTTCCCTTTAGCTTCATTTCGATCCTTGTTTTCCATGGGCTTGAAATTTCTTCTCACCCCTTGTTGGAAATTGATCCTTGAAGCAACCATAGTGTGGTGGATAGCTTTGGTGATAGTGCTAAGCCGTTGTGAGTTGGCATACTCGGCCATTTCTTGAGGTAATACCGCACAAAATTGTTGTTTTCTTCTGTGAAGTCTTATCCTTTGAAAGATTGTAGGTTTGAGATGTAAATTCCAAAACTTATCTACACATTTGTGGATAGACTCGTTGAAGAGCAGCTTCAAGCTCCACCATTCGGTAAGCACTTTGTCCTTTGCATCGCTTGCAAGGAATTGCTTCATGATGGAAACTCATAGAGTTTTCCATGTCTTTGGGGCCTCTCCATTTCCATGAAGGCTAGCCCACCATTGATGAGTAGCTTTTTGGAAGTGTATAGCTACATGGTGTAGCTTGGAGGACTCCGTGAAGCCCTCGTCTCCAAAGGACGCATCAATTTTTTGGATGAAGGCATTGTAATACTTTGTCGGAGGCACCAAAGGTGCCATCATAGGTGAGAAAATAAATACTCTTTCATTCCTCTTTGAATTTCTTGAGCTTTTGGGACCTTCGCCATACAGGTTAAGTTTTGTGATGTCCTCTCCTTTTATATTGTCTAGGAGAATAACTATTTCTTTCGTCGGAAGAAGAGGAAGGTGAAGAAGAAGGAGAAGAGGGTGACCTCCTTCTTGCTTTTTTCCTTCTTTGTTTCCTCTCTTACCTTTTGGAGTGACGAAGAGAAGGCCTATGGGTTTACCACTTCCTCTTAGGAGGAGTTGGTGACCGTCTAAACTGCCATCTTCGTGGAGCCACATCTTCAGAGGAACTTAGGGATTCGCTTTTTTCTCATTCTTTGGATTCCTCCTCTCTTATGGGAGAGAGTCTTCTTTTGGGAGTCTCATCAAGAGAACTCCTAAGGTCTCTCTCCTCTTGGAGAGGAAGGGAAATCCCATAAGCACGAAGTTGTTGGGTAACTTCGGCTTGCAAAGTAGGGTTGCCCATAGTTTGATGCAACCTAGTAACAAGATAATTGATAAACATGGGGGCATCATCATTAGCACCTTCATGTGCAAAATCAAAGTTATCAATGTTCATTCTACACTCTTGGTTATTGTCAGCCATGCTAATTATACTTATGTGTTTACTTAGTGTATTTTTTGGCAATTCAAAACCTTAGTTGCTACTCCTCTTAGCCTTTGAAAATAAGCACTTAAGTATCTACACCCACGGATCGAATTGGTTAATTATAGAGAGTAGTGGAGTGGGTCTAACATAGCAGAATTGCCAAGGGATAGCTCCTTTTGGACTTCTTATGGCTCAATAATGGTAAAGCCGTAGGCAAGTCTAAAAAGACCCCATTATTAAGACCAAAGCTCCCAAGATGTGCACCATATACCACATAGTGGGCTCAACAAAACCTATAATAGATCCCAATCACACTTACCATAATATAATTAAAAAAATCAACCATTAATAGGTTACTTAAGGACCTCTCTTCTTAAGCAAGAAAAGAGAAAGCAAATGCGCTGATATCAATGTAATGGGAATGGCCTATGAACTTTGAGAATAGAGGAATTAAGAGAATTAGAGTGAGCATTTTTGTGAGATTACTTTGAGAACATAGAGGGTGAACTTGATTGATGGTAGCAACACGAACATAGTACTTAATTAACTTGGCATGAACAAGAAATTACGTACTAGAAGTTATTTTTCAATGAGTTTAAATTACAAGATACATGTGAGTTTGAAACCTTGAAAAATGATTAGTACATGGGTATTGGACAATAAACACTATAGATCTTACGTTTTGCCCCATAACCTCATCATGTTAATGAAAGAGGCCTTGAAAGACCAAATTTTTCTCTTTTTTGGTGTTTTGAAGGTTTATATATTTTTTATTACAACAAAACTGTAATCTCATAACTAAGTTATAAACCTTGATTTCTTGGTATAATAAGTTTTTTCCTATCCATACACCTTGGAATGTATGCAAAATCCTATTTTGATGAGAAGTTATATTCAATTTATGGAAATTTTGTTAAAACTGCACTAAATTTTTGTGATATCTTCGTCTTAAAACTTATCACCATAATCTGGATTGGTATTAATTTTGGCAAAATTAAAATTTGGTTATGCTTTTCACCTCATAACTGACCTAAGATATGAATGTGACCTATAAATCTTTTCTAAATAATTTGAAGATTTTGACACCACCAAGTTTTTGGAATCCCCTCGCGTGTCATGTGTTGCAACCCTCTTTTTAGGGGTTTTTTGGCCTTTTCTCCCTCTTCGGGTATCAAAAAAGGGCAAGTAGACATTCCTCTTTTTGGTTTTTGGGCATTTCAGACGCATTGGCAATGTGAGAATCTTCAAATTCTAACCATTAGGAAGAGGATGGGGTGTAGGAGGGTCTCTTTATTTTTCATGAGCTTATGGAGGTGATTAACATTTTGATGAATAGATATACACCATGTGTGCAAGAATGGTGGGTGTGTCTTTGTAAAAAGCATTAACTATCTCAAGCCTCAGTCCCAAGGCCTCAAACACCTTCAAAGGTGGAGAGAGCTAGCAGGGAATGAGGGTAGGGAAGAGGAAGAAGAATCATTCATAGGAGAAAGAAATAGTTCCTCACTTATCATCACTCTTCTTGATTAGCATAGCATAATAGCATAGGAATGAAGATCAAGAAGATGGCAAGCTTAATCATTGAAGCATGGCTCTTGGTTGGATTTGCATTCCATCGCCAAGAGTGTTGGTGTAGGCTCTCCACTTCTCAACAAGTTTGAAGAAGGAGATGGAGCTCTTACACTTTGCACTCCACACAATGAGAGAATGTGTGTGTGGGGGAGAGTATACTCTCTCTCTCTCTCTCGTTCTCTCGTATTTTTTAATTATATCATTTTGACATGTGTCCTCTTTTTCCTCTTTGAGAGAAAGAACTTAATTATTTATTTTTATGCATCTTAATTCTCATTGGACCCCTTTAAAGCCTATCCAATAGGATTCAGGCACATCATGAGGGCGGATTTTGACATGTGTCTTTTATGCTTCTTAAGGCATTTGGTTTTAATTGAACACTTCAATCACTTAGTCAATTAAGCATGGAACTTTTTATGCCTTTTGAGAGTTTATCTTTGAATTGAACACTTCAAGAACCTTAGTCATTTAAGCATAAAAATCACCTCAAGCTTTGGGCAAGGTTCCTACGAACACTTAGCAAGCCGACAAGCACATGATGCTTAGGTAAGATTCCCACCTCAAGGTCAGCCTTAGCTTGCCTAAAGTCAAAGGACTTTTTAACACTAACTTTTGGATGAAGCTAACCCTAAGGTCTTTTAAGCTCCATTAGATGCACCACTACAACACTACATGAAGATATTGACGCATATATATCGACGGCCATGCTTTTCCACGTGTATATCGACATAATTAGTGTGCATCGCTATGCGCGTCGATATACGCATCGCTATACGCGTGGAAAGGCTTTATTTTCCACGCGTATAGCGACGCAAAAAAATTTGGGGGAAAACAACGAAACCCGCGCGCAAGGGCCATTTTCGCCTGCTCAGATCTTGGCCGAAACTTGCTGCGCAGGTATTATGTCCATCTCCGCCCCCCCCCCCCCCCCCCCCCCCCCCCCCCCCCCCCCCCCCCCCCCCAACCCCTCCCTCTCTCTCTCTCTACATCGTGTGTGTGTGTGTATGTAGGAAAGAGAGAGAGAGAGACAGAGAGAGAGAGAGCGGTGTGTGTGTGTGTAGGAAAGAGAGAGAGGTGTGTGTGTGTGTGTAGGAAATAGAGAGAGAGAGAGAGAGAGCGGTGTGTGTGTGTGTAGGAGAGAGAGAGAGAGAGAGAATTAATGTATGCTTAGGAAATTAAAATTAAAGAAAAAAAAATAAAAAGAGAAATGAAATGAAATGTTATATTAACGTCTTCGAAAGGCCAAAGTGACATATGAGACATGAGACAAGAAAGTTACAATGTGATGGATCTGATACAAAGTCAGAGTAAGAAGATGACAAAATAAAATATTATGGAATCCTAAACTGCTGGGTGTGGACTAAACGGCTAAACCAGCTAGCTGGGATAGGTAGATCATAGGAGATCCAGCATCTGTCGCTGGCGGATCTCATCAATCTGCTCCATGGTCAGTAGTCTCACCGGGCGTTGTGCATGTCGAGCCAAAGTGACCTAGCTAGATCCTCTGATGGAGCCTTTGTCGATGTTGTGTAGTCCTCCGCAGTCGTGGGCGTCTAGATCTCCCTAGCTCAGTCGCTCGTTCGATCAGTAGAGAGATAGGGAAGTAGAGAGAGAAAGAGATAGGAAATAGAGAGATAGAGAAAGAGAGTTATATATATATATATATATATATATATATATATATAGAGAGAGAGAGAGAGAGAGAGAGAGAGAGAGAGAGAGAGAGATAGGGAAGTGGAGAGCGAGACAGAGAGAGAGATAGGAAAATAGGGAAATAGAGAGAGAAAGAGAGATAGCGAGAGCGAGAGCGAGAGAGAGAGAGAGAGAGAGAGAGAGAGAGAGAGAGAGAGAGAGAGAGATAGAGAGATAGCGAGAGCGAGATCGAGAGATAGGGTACGTAGACAGAGAAGAAACGACTGGAACTAAAAGAGGCAAAGGGGTTTTGCCTGCTACATGCATTGCCATGTACACCTGGGAGTGCACGTATGTGTCTACCCATATAGGATTTGACCAATAAAGATGAGATTTTGACCCGGTGGTCTTGATCTCCGTACACCTCTAGACCGAGGTGTACAGAGATTGGGCAAGACTAGAGAATGCGAGGTAGTTTACATTGTGAGGAGTATATATATATATATATATTAAAACAACATTCATAATCATTGTAGATGGCAACGTCATCAACTAACATGGAGGAAAAGATTGCATGCTCGTGCACGCTCTGCAAGTATCAAATCTTGCACAAGCGTAGGATATGTAATGAGCATGTGCACAAGTACGGAGAGTTTGGTAGAGAAACCGTACAGAATCTGCGATATGACTCCTACGGAACGGGCATTGATTTCTGCGACATAGCACCTACATCTGAGAGAGAGAGAAAAAAGATTATGCGTGAAGGTCCGACCAATATAGAGCCACGGATGGAAGCAGAAAAGGGCTTACAGATAGAAGACGACGGCATGGAGGAGATGCTGGATGCCTTCTTCCAGACAAGCGTGGAGAACGCGAACGAAGCAGCACCAAAAGCCATGCGCCTATCTCCTGAAGACATGTTGAGGAAGTTGGCACGTCAACCAATCTATGAAGGCGCCAAAATATCTGTGCTTCGTACTTGTCTGGCGTTTTTGAATCTTCAGTCAGTGTACGGGTGGTCAGATGCAAGCGTCACTGCTTTGTTTAGGCACATAATTTAGAAAAGAGATTTTTCGATTGCAACGGTGATGTGCTCGGAGAGCTTTTTAATTTAATGTGGCTTAAACAGGTTATTGCGGGAGCAACTTCTCCCGGCTGGCAATGAAATTCCCCCCTCCAGGCCAGACGCAAAGCAACTTCTGACCTTAGTTGGCTTGGACTACAACAAGATTCATGCATGTCCAAATGATTGCATTCTTTTTCGCAATGAATTCGCAGATTGTCTATCGTGTCCTAAGTGTGGAGCAATGCGCTACAAACAAGATGCAGTTGGCGAGACAGTGCCAGCTAAAGTGTTGCGGCATTTCCCTATTATTCCTAGGATAAAAAGCATGTTTCGTTGTGGTTCCGTTGCAAAGTTGATGCGGTGGCATTCTACGAATAGATCCACTAACGCAACATTTAGGGTGCCCGCGGATTCAAAGGCTTGGAGGCACATTGAAGATACCTAGCCACATTTTAAGAGTGAACCACGCAATTTGCGTTTGGGCATGACAATGGATGGAGTCAATCCATTTGGCTTGAGAAGCTCGTCATGGAGCACTTGGCCTGTGTGCCTTATCAATTACAACCTCCCGCCGTGGCTTGCCATCAAGAAGGGTCATTTGATATTAAGCTTGATTGTACCTGGTAAGTTCAAGGCAAAAAACATGGATGTTTATCTAGCTCCACTAGTTGATGAGCTCCAGGAGTTATGGCATGGGATCGACATAGCAGATGCGGTTGAACCAGTAAGACAACAGCATGCAAGGATCCATGGACTTCTTATGTGGACTATGCATGATTGGCCATGATACGGAGAAGCTTCTGGTAATGGTTATTGATTTACAAAATTCTCCCTATTCGCAAGCCCTTTGCCTTGGCCTGATTCATGCTTTAATATATGCAGGGCTAACAACTTCGGGATACAATGCATGTCCAATTTGCGGGTAGTCTTTGGATGTGCGCTATTCTACCTCTCTTCGAAAGACAATTTATCAAGGCCACCACCGTTATCTTCCAGATGGCCATCACTTGCGCGAAGGTCAGCTTGGTCGCGTCGAATGTCGTCCTATGCATGTTCAAGAGTGGCGTCACCGATGGGAGCAACATGAGGGGCAACCTTTTCCAGGAATGAAACGTTTGTCCATTCTCCATACGTTGCCGTACTGGTGTGATCTACTAATTAACCATTTGCTGGATCCAATGCATATATTCAAGAATGTGGGAGAGCTCCTCTGGAAGACAATCATGGGAATGAAAGACAATCGAGCTTCACGAGATGATTTGCAATCAGTTGGAAAGATGCCAGAGCTATGGCGTTTCACCAATGCAGCTGGCCAAACAAAACTTCCAAGAGCGCCATGGATATTGCTAAAAAACGAAGAGCGACAAGTGAAAAGGGTGATTTCAAAGTTCAGGACGCCAACAGGATATATGCGATGTCTCAAGACATCATTCACCCGTGACGATCAACTGTCAAGATTGAAATCGCATGACTGGCATAAGTTCTTGCATTTCATTCTTCCAATTGCGATCAAGGGGTGTTTAACGGAGGAAGTGCGGACCTGCATATACAAGATTTCAGAGCTAGTGCGGTGGATCTCTTCCAAGGAGATACGAGAGGAATCTATTGCAGTCGCAAGGGCTAACTCCATTGAGACAGTTTGCATGATTGAGAAGTATCTACCTACGAGCTGCCTAACTATCCAAATGCACTTGCTCGTCCATGTAGTAGATGAGGTTGCAGCGGCAGGTTCAGACAGCAGTGTGAGGCTGCACAGGTACGACAGATGACCAGGGGGACATCTCATCTTGGCAGCGGAGGCTTCAACATCTTTCGCTATGAGTTTGTGAGTTTCTAATCCAATCTTAACTGTGGCGTTTTTTAAAATGCGATGAATCATGTATTCTTATTACTTTGATTTTTGTATAAACGCAGAATCTTGCGATGCATTGAGCTCCGACACGCCAGGAGGAGTCAGATGGATATCGCAGAGGTATCTATGAAGTACTGAATGATCTTGAAGCTTCAGGAGAGCCTGTAGACTGGGAGGCCTTACAGTCTCGCTGATCGCTTGAGGTGAGACGTTATATGTGTGAGTTGATTTAATTAAGTAAGTATATGTGAAGTAATATCAATACTAATTTTGTGAGTTGTCCTATGTGCAGGTTGCGATGCCTAGTCATTAGTGGACCGGATTTCATATATATGCTTTGTGAGACACAGACAAGCATCTGTGTCTCTTTTTTGTACAGACAGTTATTGTTTCCCTTATGGTTATGATTATTGTCATTGTCATTGTATAGACATGATTATTTCTCCTATTCTTGTATAGACATAGTTATGGTTCAGGTTTTGTTAATAGTTATGTTTAACTTTCTAGTTATGCTTATGGTTATTGTTTATGGTTATGGTTATCTACATTATGGTTATGCTTTTAAGTTATGGTTATGGTTCTTTATGGTTATGCTTTTCAGTTGGTACGGTACTTGTCTTTCATTGGCCTTAAATCTCATGTGAGATCCTACATGGATAGCATGTAGGAGGCGTATACATGATATGGTTTTTTTTTTAAAGTTTATGTAAAAACAAAGGGAACTTTGTCGAAATTTTTGCGCGCGGGAGCATGGTTGATTTTGGTGTTGCTCGCTTTCTTGGGCAGAGGGCAGGAAGTTTGGCTATGGCTGTGTCCATCTTTTAACTGGGCACAGGCCAGGCTACCTGCCCTTTGCCCAAGATTTTTTTTTTTGTTATGGTCATCGCTATCTGCGTCTATATCTGCGTCGCAAATAGCGATTGGTTCACAGGGACGCGTATATCGACGCACATAGTGATGCAGTGCGTCGATATCTACGTCGATGACACCTTTTTTTGTTGTAGTGCACGTTGCTCTTTGATAGACTACCTCCTTTTGGACCCCTATTGAGATGTAACCATCTCTCGTCTTGGTCCCTTGCTGAGGTAAATCTAGAAGCACTTATTGCACATTGCTCTTTGGTAGGCCATCTCCTTTTGGACCCCTATTGAGATGCAACCATTTCTCCTTTTGGTCCCCTATTGAGATAGGTCTAGAAGCACATATCGATATCCTAACTCTTGTTCCTCTTTTATCTTCCCATATTAAATGATCAGTTTAATAAGAGAAAATCATTTGGTAAAGTTAGATATTATTATTTATGACACCATGCAAACCATTATACGTGCGTTAGATGGATGAAAGATGGAATGAGAGACATAGATTGAGAGAGATTATGCAAGAAATTAGTACAATATTCTCGCATCCAAAAGAGCATCACTTTCTAGCATATAGTTGAGAGGCAACAATATAGATTTTTTTGGATTGCTTCTTAGGTATATACACAAAACATAGAGCAATACTCTTCTTCTCCTTCTTCTTTGTCTTGATCTCCATCTTGTGCAAGTTTTTGCTCCAAGGGAGAGAGTCTTGGTGTATGTGTGTGTGTGTGTTTTGACCGTGGTGAGCAAGTTTTTGTTGTCAATGGAAAGTGCAATATATGGGTTGAGGTATTGTGCATTTCAAATTGAGCTATAGATACACAATTTTGTGTGTTATGGGTTGTGTTCTCATTCCCCCTCTCCATTTTTGATCTGTTGCTTAAAATAGCGACATCCACTTGGGGCAAAATAGGAATCATGCATAGACGCTATCTACAATAATTAAAACGTTCCTAATGGTAAGGGAATAATATCGGTGCTCTCCATCCATATACAAAATGTGATGGCATGCTCAAAACTTGCAACCATCACTCTTCTACACTTTGTCCATCATGTGGATATGCTAAACTTTCAAGGTAAACACTAAACACCACAAGAAAATCATAAGAATATTACCAATATTCATTATGCAAGTCAATTCAATATCCATGCTTATAACATACTCCAAGGGCCATTTTTGGGAGAACATTTTTTAGCGAGAGCTTTTTGGCCCCCAAACGAGCTTTTATTTTGCCCTCCAACTTGCAAACACTAAAAAGTTAGGCATTGTGCATCTTCCTAGTTTGTTGTAGCACAAAATGCAACCATCACTTTATCTCATCATGCAGAACAAATGACGGAGTGCAATCAATAGGAGGCCTCATGACGAGAATTGCATTGGAGATTGATCACGTCCACCACCAAGGGATCTCTTATATTGGACATTTTAATGTGTTATGATTTGATTACACTCCTAATAGAGAGAGCGTGCAATGCAAACAAATTTTTAGAGCTTTATGGATTTTGTATAGATTTCTCAATACACGTTTTTGGACCCATGATTTTTAGTGGCCGGTGGTTTTCATAAAAACACTATTTTCAAGACAACATGCCCTTTGAAGTTCTTACAATAAACTAGTTCATGAAACTAACAAAAAAAAGTAACTTTCGTAAATATCTGAAGTTTAGGCAAATGTTATACAATATAAAGGGAGCAACACTAGCAAGGAGGAGGGGTTGTGAAGGGTAGAAGGTATGTGCACATGAGTCATGAAGAAATATCTCTAGAGGTACAAAGTGAGAAGTGGATGGCACCGCATGCGTGGAATTGGTCAGGAGCCTTTGGTGCATGCTATGAATTTGCACTATCTTATGAGGCCAAAGGCTAGTGGAAAACCGGGATGTTGAGCTACCTATATAGAGGCAGAGATGGTTGGGTGGAGTACGGGTTTTCCTATCCTCTGGCTTCTCTTTGGTATCAAAGCTTAATCTAGCAAGTGCTTTTGGGCTTGCACGCATGCAATAGGCATAGTGAAGCTAAATGTGGAGAAGACAAAGGACATCTAGAAGTTGTGGCCATGTGCAGCAACCATACCACACATGCAAGGCGTGCCACCAACCTACACTAATTCGTGCATGGTGTCCCTTGACAAGTGTGTGCTGCACATTTTTCATTTCTTCCACCATCTCTGTGTTTTGGTGAGCCTTGGATTCACACCCAAAGGTCACCACATATGATGTTTTGGTCTTTTGGGGTGGCCAGACCTGGTTCCCTCGCATGGTCTGAAGCACACCACTCTGAAGTTAAAGCCAACTTTGCAAGGTCATTGGCAAGGCCCCGTTCTTGAAAAAGTCTTCGAACAATAAATACAGTAATTTATAGCAAGCTTCAAGGCAAAGCAATTCCCACACACACGACTTTTGAAAGCTCGCAAGCACCGCAATGTACCTTCCAAAGCTAGAAAGTAACCGAGTAAAGTCCTTCTATTCTCAAATTTCAACAAAGCTTCACTTGGACAACAAATTTGGGAAATCGAAGCTATTATGGCTTTTGCTTGGTATCCGCCCAAGAAGGCAATTTGGCAAAAAGGCACTTTGGAGGAATTGTGGCGTTTGTAATCACCATTGGATTCGATTGTAGCATGTTATCTCGATTTTCGGATCTGATTTGGCATGGCCAATTGATTTCCCTAACTTTTTATTGCTCATTGACAAGTACTACATTGAATAGGGCACACTTTGCAAGGCGTTGTTTCTTACAAGGTATTCGTTTTTTCTTACTCACCACTACACTGCACCACGGATCCAGGCAAAAACATGCATCATACCTTTGATTTTAAAAATTCCCCCGCATGTTAGGCCTACCGTTGCTCCACAGTAGGATAATCTCATGGAGGTACCGGCACGACAACTGGCATGCATGCTAGCATAAAATTACTTGATTTTCAAGAATTTAGACCATCGCAATCACACACGTATATTTTGGAAATGAAATTTGCACGTTTGAATGAGAATGCCACTAAATAGCTAGTAGTGCAATTCATGCATCAGCAAGCTAAAGGCCCTATAAGTGAGCAACCTATGATTCTTTTGGGTTCTAAGCCTGAAAAATCCATGGGATACACAAGTTAAGGGTGTATCACTTGAAATCCAAGGGTATCAGACAACCTTAGATTTTCAAGTAATGAATATGGATAGAGCAGATGTGGTGTTAGTGGATGCATGGGTTAGGATCATCGTTATATCATAGCTATGAGCATAATGGTCTTATGTTTGAATCCAATTGTGTGCAAGTGATCTACTATTGAGGGAAAAAGATGTACCTTCCTCACCAATGTACAACCGACCTTATGAAGCTCTCTTCAAATGATGAAATAGAAGAACTCTTTTTGTCATTTATTATCAAATGTTGATGATTTTGTTATGCTTGAAGATTCCTCAACGTCACATGCTTCTCTTTCTTATGTTCTTTCTTTGGCTACTTCTTTGTTGCACAACAAGAAAGCGTGGTTAATAAATTGAAGAAACTCTTAATGGAATACAATGATGATTTTCAAAAGATCTACCACTTGGGTTACCGCTGTCAACTTGTTTTGTGCAACACATCCTAGATGTGGTTGTAGGTAGTAAGCATGTTAATAAACCACCCTACAAAATGAGCCATTTTGAAGCTATTGAGATGGAATATCAGGTTGATGATTACTAGAGAGCTTATCCAACTTAGTTCATCACCATAGACATCTCCCATTTTGTTGGTTAAGAAAGCAGACGATAGTATGTGCATGTGAGTGCATTATTGTGGTTTGAACACAACTACTAGCTAATTTTAAGAAGAAGCATTTGTTGCCATGGGTAGATAAGTTTTTTGATAAACTCAAGCATGCCTGTGTTTTTACAAAAATAGATGTGCGGTCAGGGTATCATCAAGTAAGAATTAGGTTTGTTGATATACATAAATTTGCTTTCTAAACAAGGTTTGAACATTATAAATTTTTGGTTATGCCTTATGGTTTATGTAATAGAAATGGCCTATGAACATTAAGAAAAGCGAAATTAAGAGAACTATAATGAGCATTTTTAAGAGACTACTTTGAGAACATAGAGGGTGAACTTAATTAGCAGTAGCAACATAACCAATATACTTAATTAACTTGGCATGAACAATACTTTTTGCAAGATAGTTAATTAGAGAACTTGACAACAATTGAGGACTGGATTTATGTGGAGCCGCCCCCCCCCTCCAATAGGCTTTTGTATTATAGATTCTCCCATAAAGAGAGACTTGATACAATACAATCTTTGGGTTCCTTGAGAGCTAGGTGATGTAATGAAGATGGAAAACTTCATGCACCACAAGCATAACATAACCTTTGTGAAAGCATTAACCATCCTCGGCCTCAGTCCCAAGGCCTCAAACACCTTCGAAGGTGGAGAGAGCTAGCTGCTAACGAGGGTAGGGAAGAGGAAGAAGAAGTAGCATACACGAAAGAGATAGTTCCTCACTTATCATCACTCTTGTTGCATAGCATAACATAATAGCATAATAATATGATGAAGAAGGTGGCAAGCTTAAGCATTGAAGCATGGCTCTTGGTTGGATTTGCATTCCATAACCAAGAGTGTTGGTGTAGGCTCTCAACTTCTCAACAAGCTTGGAGAAGGAGATGGAGTTCTTGCACTTTCACCAAGTGAGAATGAGCATGTGTGTGTGTGCGCACGCGCACGCGCGCGTGTGTGTGTGTGTGTGTGTGAGAGAGAGAGAGAGAGAGAGAGAGAGAGAGAGAGAGAGAGAGAGAGAGAGAGAGAGAGTATACCCCCCAAACACACCCCCAGCTTGCTTTGGTTGACTTCTCATTGTAGCTCCTGCTTGATTTTATTGGACCCCTACAATCCTAGCCAATCACATGCATAGTGTATATCAAGCAACCATGGTAGCATTTGGAAAAGTGTCCTCCTTTCCCCTTTGAGAGAGAGGGCTTGAAAATTCTTTAAACAATTGATTAATAATCATGAATGCTCATTGGACCCCTCTTTAGCCTAGCCAATAGGATCAAACACCCCATGTGGCTAAGCATAGGGAAAACTTGACATGTGTCCTTGTGCTCCTTGAGGAAGGGGTGCCCTTTGGGTGAGTGAGAGGTTAAGTCAAACATATCCCTAGCTTTGGGGCTCGCCCCCTCCTTTGTAGGCACCTCTTTGACTCAAGACCCTCAAGCACCATCCCTCCAAGCATGAGAAGCTTCTCAAGCACCTTAGTCAGCAGGTACATGCTTATCATGAGCATGGGTTCTTTCTCTCTCATGCCCCTAGCTTGTAGGCTCGTCCCCCTCCTTGTACGGATCAGCTTTGACTTGCACTTGGACACCTCAAGCACATGGCCAGCTTGGATAAGGACCTTAGCTATCAAGCACTTTAAATATTAATACTTAAAACATGAACCTAGCTTAACCTAAGGTCTAAGGACTTTTACACTAACCATTGGAGGTCTTTAATGAAGCTAACCCTAAGGTCTTCCAAGCTCCATTATGCAAACATTGTTCTTCAATAGACCAACTCCTTGTGAACCCTTGTTGAGATGCAACCATCTCCTTTTGGCCCCGTGTTGAGCTTGGCCTAAAAACTCATATGTATGTTCTAGCTCTTGTTTCCCTTTTATTTCCCCATATTAAATGCTCAGTTTAACATGAGAATATAATTTGGGTAAATCCAGATGCTAGATTTTATGACAGTTTAACCAATGGTCCAACTATTTTCATGAAGCTTATGGATAGTGTCCTGAAACTATATCTAGGCAAGTTTGTCATTGTTTTTCTCGATGACATCCTACTCTATAGTGGATATGAGGAAGAGCACTTACTTCATCTGAAGCAGGTGTTTTATCTTCTTAGACAACACAAACTATATGCTAAAGAATCCAAGTGTGATTTCTTGAAGGCAACCCTTCACTATTTGGGGCATGTAATTGTTGTTATAGGCCTTCATATGGATTCGAAAGTGGATGACATCTGTGAATGGACTTCTCCTAAAAATTTGGACAAGGTCCAAATTTTCTTAGGGTTTGCAAGTTTCTATCACAAATTCATTAAAAACTATGCCATTTGGTCTCCCCAATCTAAAAAATAATAATAAATCTTTCAAAACATCGTAGTGCATAAGTGAAGGGTGAGATTAAGAAATGAAAAGACCCATGGAAGTCAAAAGTCAAAAGACTTTTTGTGTCTATATAAAAGAGATAAAAAGAGATGGTAGAGTGCACAATAGCATATTTGCTTATTATTTTTCCCTTTAGCATTTTCTTAAGGTCCTTGCACTAGTAGTACTTGCACTCAATTTTGTACGAGGTGACGCATCTCAAAAGATGCTTTGATCCCTTCTACGTGAAAAAGGGGACAACAACACGTGGAGGCGAGACGGAAAGGTAGGAGAGAGTGATGCGATGCATCATCACGCGCAAGAGAGAGAGGTCTGTCATGTGTGCTCATGAAGGCTGACAAAAGCATTATAGCAGCAAACATTTGCTGATGAAGAGGTGAGGAAGGTCTTCAGGACAATTCTTGCATCTGGGGCAAGTTCCAAGAGCAAGGCCGGCATCCCTAAGTTTTTGGCCAGTCCAGACAGCTTTGTAGATGATCAGCCAAAGGAGGGCGGATTTCTTTGGGGAAGATGCTGTTGACCATAGGGTCCTAAATTTAAAGTTCCATTGCCTCCTGTCGAGGGGAGAATTCATGTGGGCTATTTGGAGGCAGAGGAATTGCTATATGTATGAGGAGGCTTACCAGGTCTCAAACCTGAGAATCTTCTTTGATGAAATTGTTTTGCAGATAGAAAAACTTTCCATTGCTGAGTGCAGAATCTACCGGAAGAAGCACAAGATGCTGGACATTTCGGGTGATTTTTTTCAGCGTGCTGGAGTTGATGAGGAGCTGTGCTACATGAGAGACATCATGGAGCAAGAGATTCAGGAAGATGTGAACTCTCAGCTGGAAAAGTGGCAATATGTCATAACCCTACTTGTAAAAATTAGATGTGAGCTTGATGCTCTCAAGATCTTACCCCTTGATGTTTAAGCTAGCTACCAACTCTGTCCCCAATGTGTATGCTCCCTCCTTGAGCATGTCGATGTATCTTTTTGTCTCTTTCTAATAAAAATCTTCGCCTTATATTGGTAAAAAACATTTGCTGATGGGATGCCTCGCGGTGGTGAAGAGAGAGAGACAGACAGAGAGAGAGAGAGAGAAAGGCCTTTTGGTTGCATTGCCTTGGAGCTCTATGTGCAGGAACCATTGCTGTCCTGCGTAGGAGTGAGGGTGAGAGCTAGAGGCCGGGTTGCAGAGAGAGCACTGGAGGTTGAGAGTATGTGGGAACCTCCCTCTCGCGCAGGGCAGTAAGGCCAAGAGCAGGGGCTTCAGCTCGAGATACCAACTCTGGAGCTCTACAGGCGGCCGATGAGGATGACCTTCCGACTCAGTGCAGCAGAGGTGACTGAAGTGGCAGGCGCAAGCTGCATGTTTGTCTGCAGAAGATTCGTCAAGTGCAGCCGCAAGAGAGAGACAGGGAGATGACAACGCAGGTGCAATGCAATGGTCGAAGGGTGTAGGCCGGCAGGGTGTGGGAATAGGGCTGCGGAATGAATAGGTCCAGGATTAATACGTGCGCCTCGGCAAAATGGTGCAAATGATGTGGTCGTGCATGGTCCTGTAGATGATCCGAGGTAGCAGTCCTATGGGTGGTTGCGCAGAGACGGAAGGGCATGGTGCACGTCATGATGCAAGCAACATCATGCAGACCCAGCTATGGTGGTGACAACGTTTGTATGGGCGGATAGAGAGAGAGAGAGAGAGGGATGCCATGTCTTGGACGAAAAAAAGACGCAAGTGCTGCGTGTATGGAGAGAGAGAGAGAGAGAGAGAGAGAGAGAGAGAGAGAGAGACAGAGACGCGAGATAATTTTTTGTTGTTGTGGCTCGGTGTTTGTGTCTTGCTGAGTGCAGCGTTGATCGCGTGGGAGTGCAGAAGAAGAAGATCGATGCAGAATGCGTTGGTGTATGAGGACGCATGGCTTAGTGTAGGAGCTATAGGGCAGTATGAGGGCTCACGATTGTTGTGGAAGCAATAGGACAGTAAGAGTGTAATAACAACGTAGGACAATGGTGGTGGTGTCTATGTGGGAGCTCCACGTAGACAAAGCCATGACATGGGATGAAATAATCATTCACAGTGGTGCAGAGACGAGGGGTCTTGGACGAGGGTGCAAAGAAGGAAAGTCAACCCAACAAGAGCACATACTCGCGCAAGACTGGGCTCCAATTTGTTTTCCTTCAAGTTCAAAGATTCCAAAGGAATCAAATTGTTGAAATTAATAGCTCCCTTTTAGAATGGTACCCAATTGCCATAATTGTTGTTCCTATTGGCAAACCAATTGAAAGGCGATGGCATAGCATTTCCTTAGGGAGAAGCTCAACAACAACGATTTGATGCACTTAAGGTTTTTCTAGCTATTGCACCTATCTTAGCTATTGTGGATCCATTGAAACCTTTTGTGTTGAAATGAATGAAAACAATCGAGCTACTGGAGCAGTTCTTTTTCAAGACAAAAGGCCAATTGCTTTTGAAAGCAAGAAACTCGATTTCGCACAACGTCAAAATTATTTCGCTTCTGATGAGAGTTATACGCAATAGTGCATGCTCTAAAAAAATGGTGACATTATTTGTATGATGCTTAGTTTGAAATCATCTTTGACCATGAAAGTATCAAATGGTTTACATAGAAACCTCATTTGAAGGGTCGAAAGGCCAGGTGGGCGCTAAGATTCTTCAAGAGTATGATGCAAAGCTTTGGTATTGTAAAGGATGATGCAATGTGGTAGTTGACGCAAATGGTGGGGACAATCGTAGCATAGCGTAATCAACCCAAGACCAACAAAATTATCAATCCTAGGATCGGCAACCTAGCTAGAGCATGTAAGCACGAGCATCGGATTATCGAATGAGAGGATTCAAGAGAATGCTCATCCAATGCAATAGAGATTAGCCATGAATCACTAACTCTAATCACATCATCAATCGAGCATCACCTACACACATTAAACCCACCGAAGTCCGACTTACCATATATTAAAACCTCTAAGCACACTCTTGATAAGCTAGGACACACTATTTACATCGGTGTTGACCTCTCCAATCACCACATGCTAATCAAGGCACTTCATCAAAAGCTACACACAGAAGGTGAATGGTGCTAGAGTTTCATAAAACCCATCCACACATAAGCAAACAATAGGGCACATACACTAATTACAAGGTTAAGAACCAACTTAATCAACTTAATTAGAAATGTTAAATATCACAAATCAAATGCTCATAGAAGGATAGGAGTGGTTAATAAGTAAGAAGTCATCACACACACTCAAATATAGAATAATGAGAAAGGTGAAACTACTTCATGACATAATGGAATAGAAGAATTAAGGCTAATGAGAAAGTAGAGATTAAATTAAGAAAGCTCCTCTAATTACAATCGATTAGCACTAGCCTCTTAAACATGGGCATTAGCTCAAGACTAAGCCATCCATAGAGTGAACACTCAAGAGAGAGAGAGAGAAAGCTCTCAAAAGTGGATCCTCAAGAATGGATACTCAAGAATGAAACCTCTTTGCATAAAAGCTTCCTTGTAAAGGCTTTCACCACAATCCCTTCTACTATGGGTTTTAGTTTAAGCCCTCTAGCTAGCATGTACAACTTTGGAACTCCCAATGAGTCCAAGACCTTATACAAAGTGAGTAGGAAATATTGTGCACATCCATAGCACATCTCCTGCTTGATGTATAATCGGTGTAGCCTGTGTTATCTGCTGCTAACATTGATGCTCTTAGTCAAATGCTTGAGATCAACTCTCTTCTATTCACGGAAGTAAAAAGTGAGTTTTTGGAGTCTCTTAAGGGTACATGCAAGCATGACCATGCATATTCCAAGGTTTGGACTCTAGAGTCATGTAAAAAAGAGTAATCCTTCTCACTCCAATGCTGGTAGTGTCTCTATTTTCTCCACATGTAGTTCTCCTCTTTCAAGGGATGAGCTGACTAGACGAAAGATTTTTTTCATTGGTAATGGATATCTACTCCACAAGGGAAGAGTTTGTGTACCCAATAGACGTAAACAATTGACACCAAATTCTTCTTGAATATCATGGCAATCCAAGTGAAAGGCACCTAGGCATAAATAAAACTTATGCACTCGTATGACGATAGTTTTATTGGCCAGGCTTACATGGGTATGTTCAAGACTGTGTCTTGCATTGCCAAAAATGTCAAGTTAATAAAGCAAAGCACATGAAGGCACGAGGTCTCTTGCATCCTTTGGAGATTTCCAATGGTAAATGGGATCGTATCTATATGAGTTTTATTGTGGGTCTACCAACCATCATACAAGGTATGACTCCATATGGATGATTGTAAATAGGTTGAAGGCTCCTCACTAGACTTCTATGTTTTGACCAAATTTGAGACAGCATCCTTGAATGTGAATCTCCTATAGTCTCCCTCTTTAATAGGCTTCTTATGCATCTTGGAATCATTAAATATGACTTCTAAACTTCTAATGATCTTGAAAGATTCCGAGTGCCAGTGACGATTGCCCATCTCTCCATCTACACAATAACCAATGAAGATACATTTGTGTGACTTTGGGTCAAGTTTATCTCTAAGCTCTTTTGGCATGTGTGCATATGCCTCACAAACAAAACATACAAATGATCATAGTGAGGTTTTTTGCTTGACCACAACTCCTCTAGAATCTGGTAACTCAATGGCCTACAAAAAACATAATTGTGACCCTTTCCTGGATCATGCAGTTTATCTTTTCAACTCCTCCATTTTGGGTAGGTGTGTGATCGTAGTAAGCGGCCATCAAATCCCTATTCTAGCACACAAGCTTGCAAACTCATGAGACATATTCCTCCCCATTATTAGTCTTTAAGCTCTTGAGCTTCTTGCTTGACTGATTCTTTACTCATGCAAGAAACTCATGAAATGCATAGAAGACGTCGTCCTTATGTTTCAAAGGATATTACCACACCTTCCTAGTAGAGTAATCCAAAAATGTCATAAAATAGCTATTCCCCCTTAGAGACTCGGTTGGCATAGGATTGCATGCATCGCTATACACAAGTTCTAGTGGCTCAAGATGCTTTCTACCCAATTTCAAGTGTACATTCTTAGTTTGTTTGACATCAATGCAATGTTACATATAGAAAAATCACCGAAACTCAAGATAGGTAAGTAAATAAATTGTGTTAGAGTCTTCATCCCCTTCTAGACCATATGGCCTAGCCAGGTATGCCACAACTTAGTAAACGACACCTTTGTATAGAGATAAAATCATATTTTAGATAAGACACATGCATGGAGTAAAGAGTACCATGCTCATGACCTTTGAGAACCACAAAATTACCCTTCTTGATCATCCAAGATCTACTCCCAAAGATTGTATTGTACCTCAAATACATGTCATCTGACATTGTGTAGCATAAACTTTGTGCCATTATTTCACATCAACTTGATGTCTCCAACACCAATTATATCAAGTTCATAAGACTCTCCAAGCTTCATTATGCCTTAAGTTTTTGCATAAGTGAAAAACCAATCTTTGTGTTGTAACATGGAAGCTAACACCATAATCAATGAGCCAATTCTGTGTGAAAGTGGCATCTTGTGCCATAAAAGCATCCGTATTAAGATCTTCTTTTTATACCAACATGTTTGAAACATTGGTTTCGGGAGACTCAACCATGGTGATTATGTCAAGATTAGCCTTGCCCTTTGTGTCATTGTGGTAAACTTATTATTGCCTTGAGAACTCTTGTGTCATTGTGCTGCTTTACAATCCTTCTTCATATGCCCCTTCCCATGGCATAAATAGCACTCTATGTTGTGCATGGAACCATGAGAATTGCTGTGAGAATTCTTATAATCCTTAGCCTTCCCACATTCATAAGTACGACCTCGCTGCTTCTGTGAGTTGACAATATATGCATCACCACTCTTGGTAGACTCAAATGATTTCCCACAAATCTCTTTAGTGAACATTCAATTGCCTATATCATTATAGATCAACTTGCCTTTAGGTGCAAAGTTACTTATGGTTGTGCAAAAAGGATCCCATAAGACATGTAGAGAGCATAACAAGAAGATAGACTACACCTCTTCATCAAACTTTAGTCCCTGTGATGTCAACTGAATGAAGATTATGTTGAGCTCATTTAAGTGTCAAGAAGTTGTGCACCTTCTTTCATACAAAGCTCAAATAGCTTCTTTATCCAATAAAACTTATATTTGCACTCTTGCTCTCATATGTGCACATGCCTTATCCATAACATTTTAAGTTTAGGTTCACAATAGTGTAGTAGACTAACTCTACAAGATGTAGAGGAATAGTGGATCTAGCTTTAGCATCAAATCCTTTCTATTGGGCATCCATGTAACCATCACCCTCTTGACGCTCAAATAATGGATCTAATTCACCTTTCTAGATCAAGATGTAATGAATCTACTCTTTCCATATGGAAAAATTTGTGCCATCAACCTTTTGGATGTTGTAAATATCCTTCTCAATACTGGAAGACAAAATGGAGAGTTTCCCTTGTAACTGAAGCAAACCCTTAAATTGAAAATGAGAAAAATGTTTTTAAAATCATGAATGAGTATCAACTAACTATAGGCACCTCTACGAGGATTACCAAAAGGCGAGCAAAGAAATCCAAGTAAGGTGAAGAAAGCAAAATTGAGCAAGAATCATTTCATTTGCAAAATCCTTCAAAGCATGCTATTGTATTCTATAAAGTAATAGTAAATAAAAGTACCTTTGATTGTATAAAGTATACACATATATTAGAAATGCCAAATTTAGCAAAATACAAAGACGTGAGCTCAAAGTTTCCATCCCTTATAGTAGGTGCTGGGAATTGGGATGGTACATGCTAGGAGGTGATTGTTGTAAAGGTCAAAGACAACAAGCAAATATTGACAAGGAAGGTTCTTATGGCTTTTTCTATTACAAAACTTGGGCTCACATAAAACTTTCTCTCTCTCTCTCTCTTCTCTCTCTCTCTCTTTCTCTCTCTCTCTCTCTCTCTCTCTCTCTCTCTCTCTCTCTCTCATTGTGGTATTTTGTTACATTTTGTCCAAGATAGTTGTCTACTACTAGGGACTTGCTATGTGTTGTGTGCGAGCCGTCCGTAGGGCTACAAGCACACAACCTGACAGATGCAAACAAGCTCTATGTCTACAAGGTGGTGTGCCATTCACCTCCTACAGTGCTACTACCGAAAGACTCTGTGTGCACGTAGAGAAGAAGAAGCCATCGTGCCGTCACTCGTACTTCTCCGTGTCACCGTGCTCATAGATGCTTGATCGCTCTCTCTCTCTCTCTCTCTCTCTCTCTCTGTCTCTCTCTCTCTCTCACACACACACACACACACAAGCAAGAAGAGGTGAAGCAAGAGCAAAGCTTACACGTTGAGAATGTTTGAAAATCCTAGTTTACAGCCTTATCTAGGGCTTACCATCCTTTTCACATACGGGCGCCCATATTTTGTCAGTCATTGCTAAATGGATGTGGTGCGTCTTTCATCACGGCGATCACCAGCCTTTTACTATAAACCTCTTGGACTGACAAGCCCGGCCCATGACTAAACATATGCACTAAAGAATAATGGCAGCATCATGGGTTAACATGCCCCTCTTGATGTAGATTCCTTCCTCGGAAGCTAGTGAGGTGAAGCTCGTTTGTCAAGGTGATACAACATTTGGGATAGATTGTCTGCACAACAAATTCACCCGTGAGAGTATGCAAGCGTAACTATATGGCAATAAAGCATGAGGGAAATATAAAGTACATGAGGACATGAGTAATTGCAAAGAATTATGAAATGCTACACTGCCATTAAGGACAAATAAATTGCACCTTGATGAAATTAATCAATCAAGAGTTTTGGGATTATGGATAAATCGATCAATTAAGTAGGTATGGCTAAGGTTAAAACAACTACTCTAGTAGTAGCAAAGTTAGGAAGATTATCTAAATGCAAGATTCTCCAACTGTGCCTTTCATCTTTGATCAACCAACTCTCTCTCACAACTCTAAACAAGAGATTGAATTTTTCACTTTAAGCTTAATGGTGGAAGTCTTTTTCATGTCATCATTTTTTCTTTTTTTTATTCAAAATTATTTGTCATGTGTGCTTATTTTGTATGTCCGGGCCTTTTTGCTTTTCAAAGAAAAGCGCGCACACTGGGAATCTCGAGGGCTCTAGTACCATAGACAATACATGTGAGTGAGGTACCAAATCAAGTATGAATTTCTCTTCCAGCTTAAGATTTTACCTTTGTGGTACTTTTTCTTTTTGCTTCCATGTCCTTTGTATTCTCACTAGTGTCTGTCGTTGTTGAAGTGAGCAAGCTTCTCTAAGCCTAAAACACTCCTAAGGTCTCAAAGACCGCGATAATTTTACCAACTAGGACTAGTGGTCAAGTAAATGAGTTAACCTAAAGTCAGGGCCTTGTTAAGGCTCATCCATAAGACTAAACTCTAGTTCATCAACCTAAAAAAAGACAAAAATTTATATAGCTATAATGGTAGATAACAAAACATAACTAAATGCACTTAATCAAACAATGGAAAACCACAATCAACAAGTATAAATATCCACCAACATGAATCATGGAAAGTAGTACACCTAGAGGTATGGAGTTACTCATTTCATCGAAGCAGACTCCTCAGCTGAAACAAAATCAAGACCCCTAGCCGACCTATCTGTTATTACTTATGGAATCAAGGGAAGAGGATATTATATAGATTGGGTGGCATCCTTAAGGCTAGGCCTCTATCCTCATCATCTAGATAAACAAAATCATTGTCAGTGAGACCATACTCTTCCTCAGATTCTTCATCATCTTCGCGTGCACATATGCTAATCAAGAACCTCGCTATGCGTGGATACTCATCTTGTGCAAAAGAATAGGCATGTGCCACTGGAGAAACATTCGTTATTACTGGGTTGGGTCACTAGTAGTTCATACATGTATTAGCCATTCTAACTCCTTAAAATTTTTCTCACACACGAATCTCTCTACCAAATTCCATTCACAAGAAAGTATAGGGTAGCATAGGTGAAACACTTGAGAAAAATAAAAAGGGTACCTTTCATAAAAAATAGAAGCGTATGCCTCTGGTGAACTAGCCATCTCTAGGAACACAGATACATTTGGTTCGGTCTCTAAAACATGAGGGTTGTTTCTTGTGCTGCTTGATGTGACATGGTGCATTTGGACTATGTGTTAGGTCCGATAGGCCGCACTCTCGTTGCCAGTCGCTCTTGCTCATTTACTGTTTTCATCCTCTCTTTTTTTTTTTGAATTTGGTTTGCTTTAGTATAGGACTATATATATACATTCCCTAGGATTTGGAAGTTAAGGGATATGGGAGGAAGGTTAAGAGGGAAGCAATTGAGAATAATGATCGTTAGTAAGTACTCCCCCCTTCCTTGGAAAGTTGTCTTCACCTTTTGAAACCAGCTGTTCCAAATTGCAATGGGCAAAGATTTTGACCAATGGGATTTTTCCACCTTAGGTGATTCATCAAGCTGTAAGAGCGGTAAGGTACTCTCCCATGATCTTATTTGAGAAGTTGCTTCAGGTGATGAACTCATAATTGGAGGTACATAGTCTTTTTTGTTTGTTTGGATTTGTACAATGGTAGGTGGAGGTTGTGTCAAAGCTTGTATTTCCATAGATGAACTACATGACGAGCTGGAAGCTTCATTTGACTTCCCTGTTCTTGAGCTAGGTAGAACAAATCGTTCTTTCTTCAGTACCCAAACTAGCTATGGAATGGGTGTGTAGCATTGTGTGATTTTTTCCTTTCCGCGATCTTCTAATTATTTTGGAGTTATAGGATTTGGCCTGCATGGATCTTTAGTAGGTGGCAAGGGAGAACATAAGGTACGTTTAGGTACCTAGATTTGATTGTTTCCATCATAGTAGCCTTGGGCTTCAAATAGTCATGTAGGAATCCAACGTAACATTTTCCTACCTTTTTTGGGGTGAGTAAAGTGTCTCTTACGAGGCTTCTCTTTTGAACCAGATTGAGCATTGAAAGTGGTTGTTAACGAAGCTTTAGGGACCCATTTTTATGTTGCTCTTGACGATTCATATTGAGTCTTGGGTGTTCATTTTTTGTTTCAGCCACGAAAGTTGAAGCTCAGAAGTTATATGTGGACAAAAATCTAATCTTTCTTGCTCTACCTATCTAGAACAAGCTATAGGTTGTGCTATAGGGAAAAATGTTTCAACCTCTTGAATATGCAATGTTCCATTTTGTGTTCCCTCAGAAAGCAATAACTTAGGGACTGTTGCTCAAGTGGCAGGACTGAGAGTATGTTTCCGTGTTGTGATACTCTCCGTTCCCCAATCAATAGTACACTTGGTCGCAGACATCCACTTACATCCCAGGTTTATGTTGCCCTCCATAGCACCCACATGCATGACCAAAAAGATTTGGGTCACCGTCATTGTCATAAGTTACAGGAGTGTGCAAGATTCCAAAGAGAGTAGTGTTCTTCTTGTGAATACCCTTGACTTGGATGGTACTTTAGGATAAAGACGGCTTTCCCAACTAACACCACACTCCATAGGATAACAATTATGTTTAGCTGCTGTGTCCAATAAAGCAAAAAACAAGCGTATCGTTCAGAGGAATTTGATGTGCTATACAACACACGATTCAACTACCAAAAACTCTCATGACCCCCAAAATGGTCGAATTCTAGTTAGGCGTGTAGGAGAAAAAGGAAAAGTCCAAGGAAGCTAGTGGAAGGAAAGGGTGAAGCCTAAATCACACATGCATATATACCCCAAGTCTAAAGGTCATAAGGTAGCTGAGTCGGGTGTCATAACATTTATGGAGGGAAACTGCTGGCAGTGCACATGTCCATATATGGCAACCTTCTTCCATCAAATGCATGGCAGAGGGTGAGCCGCTGGACTGTATTTAGGGCTTTGGAATCTCACCCTGATCCACAAAAGGCTATAAAGGTGAGGGTCTCCCTCCCTTAGCAAGTTCGGTTATGCTTGTGTATTCTTTGTTGATAACTGAGGGATAGTTGCCTAAGTGATTGTAAGTGGAGTGTGCTATACAATGACGAAAGGGAAGGAAAAACAATAGGACCTGGAAGTCTACCCTTTGGCTTCTTCTTCTTCTCAGGTCGAGTTCCTTTGCTTGATGAGCTAAGATTGAAAATGGTACTTGGAAGTTTGAAAACATTTCATGTTGCAATGAGTAGTAATATGCATAAGGGCATGGGTCCACTTGCGGTTTTGATGGGCAATTCTGGTATAAATGGATATGATGAGGGTAATGATGGCTTTAACAGCTGGAGACTATATCTAGTTGGTATTATTGGATGGGTGATATCATGATATGTAAAAATCCTAAAAGGAATATTAGATAGGCATGAATATTCAGTAAAACTTGGTCATAATGCAGGTCTTACCATTTTGTGTACTAAATTTGATTTTTGTGATACCATGATAAGCTGACTTGGTTGTTCAGTGTCGGAAGCCTGTCATTTCCTTAAGGCGGGCATGGTTAGGATTTCAAAACTTTGAATACCTTTTGTGGACCTTGCTTGAGGCGGTAAAGAGTCTAGACCTAAGTATAGGGGCTCGACCTTGTGGAGATTGATTGGGTCAATTCCTTCTATTGCTGGAATGCTAGTGAAGCTATGCTTTTTGTTCTACTGATAGTAGTTTGCACTAAGCTCATTGGCTAATGATGTCTTCACTTAATACTAACCATATCTTGCTAAAAGCAGAATAACCTTGTGACTACTGACATTGTGATGGGTTTTAGTTTGGATTAGGAATAAGGTAAATTTCCTTCTGAAGATAACAGATAGAGCTCAGTAGTATACATTAGTGACTGATGAGGTATGCATGCTCGTTTTTTAGTAACATGCTTGGCTGATGCGATATAATTGCTGGATATAGTTGTTTACTGACATTTTGCTGGATTCTCAGTAAAGAAAGGAACTTAAGGAAAATCTGAGCACTATGCAGGTCATACCATTTGTGTACCAAGTTGGATTTTCTTAAGATACCATTATAACCTGACTCAATATATAGTGTCGGATCGTGTTTAATCTGGCATGGCTATACGTTTAAAGCCTTAAAACACCTTGGTGACCCTACCTGAGGCTGCTCGAGGTAGTAAAGAGTCTCAACCTAGGATAAGGTCTGGACTTTGGGTTGTTTGGCCGGGTAATCTTCTTCAAATACTGGTATGCTAAGGATATGGTTGCTAGATATGGTTTATACTGGCTTTTTCCTAAAGTTCTAAAGGTTTTTGAATAAAGTTGACGTCAGGTATAAAATCCATGGGCTTTTTCATATTTATGACATCGATAATGGATATATCTTTGTGTACTTCTTACTAAATATGTTGGTTTCATTCGGCTCATTGGTCTAGATCTTAAAAGTTTACTGTACCTGTCTATGGACCGTAATTGGTTATGGTACGGATATAGGGTTACGTTCTGGGTTGAATTAATAACCAGATGGTATTATTGGATCCTTGCTGGAAAGTGATGGTCTCTTAGCTAAATGCTTACTATCAAATTCTCATATAGACCTTGCCTAAGCCATTATAAGGTCTAGACGTAGGCATATGATCTAGACCCTAGGTTGATTAGCTGGGAAATTTCCTTTTGGTGAATTTCCTTTGCTGTATGCTAATGAAACTGGTCTTTTTCAATCACTGACATTGCTTTATTCTAGACTCATGTTCTACCTAGGTCTTAACCTATGCTAACCTTACCTTGCTTAAAGCATGATAGCAAGGTACATATTGGTATAAGGATGAATCAAGTTTGAAGAAAACTTCCTTCGTAAACTAATCGATCTAGCTCAGGATAATACACGCTTGGCTGATGCGGTTTACTTGCTGGACATTTTTTGGTACTGGCTTTTTCTGGATTTGTATGGTTTTACATAAGCTTGACCTTGAGTATAAAACTCCCGTCCTTTCATATATATGACACAAACTCTGATAGACTAGTTTTACTATACCCCTTAGGATAGATCTAAAAGCTATCTTGACCTAGTTCATTGAACCCAAACCGGTAAAGATGCGGATATGGGGCTATTGTTCGATATTGATTTGATAACCTGGTAGTTTAGCAGTAATAGCTTAGCATAAGAGCTTCATGGCTGTTTATGTATACTTGCTACATGGATTGGAATACTGACTCGTTGCAGGATGGTTATGGTCTCTTGGCTGGACTTCTTCCTATTTCCAAGTACTACTCCTAGGGCTTTCAATTTTTTGGTTTTTTCTACATAACATCATGTCTGGAACATGGATAGGAGCTAGACCAGTTAGTGGCAAATAGAATCTCATTAAATAGGTTTCCGTTAACTTTTTGACTCAGCATGTACAGATTACTTCATGTATAATCATTGTAGTTGTACTCTATCTTTTCATAGAATCCAACCACTTGAGGGCGGAGGAGGTCGCTCAAAATTATGCAAAAACTGTCAGGGTTTCATTATATAAAAGAAATTTGCAAGAGAGTGTAATTCCTATAATGCCAAAAATTGATTTGTCTACTGTTACCAGGTTATACAAGGGTATAGGATGACTGCTTGGATGAGTACTATAGTTGATCCGATCAAGAGAGCACAGATGTCCAAAAAGCTTAAGGCAGCTAGGGCTGAATATATAGCATCATTTGAGGCAAAGAACATGGCATGGTCGAGACAGAGAGAATATCTTAATCAAACCTGCAAGAATAAGGAGATAAATTATAAAGATACTTAAATGAAAATCAATTGCAGTTTGTAAACTGATGAAGCTTGTTTATGAAGTTGTAACTGACTACCAAAGTCTTGTTGAAGTTCATTTTTTAATGATAAAGTTTATTTGCAAAGAAAAGTTGAAACTTTGTGACAGGGATAACAACTAGGATGCCCATACATCACCTGCATACAGAGCCAATGCTAACAGATCAACAAGCTGGTAGGTAAATTTTGTAATAATGGGTTCTTGGGGAATGAACTAGTATTACAAAAGCACTCTGCTTGAATAGTTGGTTGGATGCCATAATAGATATTGTTTTTCTTTGCAATCTACTAAGGAAGTAGGCCCATACCTAATGGGTCTACGACCTTATTAAGTATGGGCATGGGTATGAGTGGGCGCGCGCGCACACACACACACACACACACACTGTGCTACTACTAAATGCTTTATTTTCACCCTCCTTCTATATATCCCCCCCTCTCTTCCTCTTCTGAAGCACTCATGGGACACTGACTCATAACATGCCACTCATGGCCGGTGGGACTATGCCCTTGCATAACAAAACTCTCCTAGAATTAAGCGTGAGTAAAAACATTGGGCTCTCATGACAAATAGTAGGCGGCCTGCGCATCCTGGGTTGGGATCTCCCCTTGCAAAGTTTCTGTGCATCACTTGAAGACGCTACACAGCAGGGCGGCTTGCCTCTCTCACCGATCACGTTGAGGAAATGCAGCTCAGCCTCTATAAATAAGGTGAGGGTGCACCTTGCCCCTGACTTAGCTTGTGTGTATTTTTGTTATTCTGACTAAAACCAATATACCGTCTGCTTCACTGTCCGAGCTATGGAGCTCTCTGCGCAGAACATTCAGGTTTTTCTCTAAGGCTTTTTTTGAGAAAAAACCTTTGAACTTTGGTTGCTTCTCAATAGAAAAACATTTGATACTGCTTACAGTAAGCTCTCTTAGCATAAGCTTTGAACTGTATAACATTCATTTTTGTAGGGGTTTTACTTTAAGAATTTTGGCAATACTCTGCGTAGACGAGTTTTTTTCAAATAACTGTTGTAACCCTTAGATAGGGTAGCAAGGCATTCTTTGATTGAATGAAAGCACACCTAATGGGACTTAGGAGAAGGATTGGGGGGATTTGCTGTCGACTGAGCTTTTTAAAGAGAAATAACTGTGCATTATTAGTTCTCTTGGCTTGACCTAAGCCGCTGTAGGTCTTGTTGTTTACCGACTTGACTAAGATTTTTTGCAAAAAAAGAAAAGGATGTTGTTTTTGCCGTTACAGGCTTTCTATTGGGCTCTGTTTTAGCCAACACTGGTCTTCTTTGGGCTCTTTTTTGGCCGACACTGGTCTTCCTTTTGCAGGCCTAACAGTAATTGGGCATTACAATTTTTTTATGATGAATAATCACTTGGATTTAAAGGAAAAGGGGTAAGTATATAGCTCTTGCGTTTTAGCTATGGCCTGAAGCAAAGGCTAGTAACCACATGGGATGTTAATGGAACCTTGGGTTTTCGAAAGCTTGTGGATTGTTTTTGATAAAATTCTGACTGACACCGACAAGGATATGACTGGCTTTTCTGTTTTAAGAAATATGGCAACTCTTGGACTTATGCATAATACCTTCCCTCACGATTTCATATGAGGAGAAGGTGTTGGGGTTATCTTAACCCATGTAGCACCTATGACGGTGGAAACTTGAAAAATCTTGGCTAAAAACAAGGCTGAACACTACCGAACTGTATTGAATGCTAAATTTGAAGATTTGAAGGTAAGTATATACTCTCAGCTTTGGCGTAAAAAACTGGCCTTTTGGCTCATGACATAAAGTTCCACTTGAAAAAAATGGGTTTTTTTGATACTCTATTTTTGATTGGTAAGTATATGGTTGCCACTGTTAGTATAAGCATAGCTACCGAGCTATGGAGAAATCTTAGGAGGTTGAAGGTAAGTATATGGCTAGTACCCTCAAACTGGACATAAATACCGAGGTACGGCTCGAGAAATGTGGTTACGCTTGGTAAAAATGGAGTCTTTTTTTATACTCTATTGATTAGTATGTTTATGGTTGCTACTATGGGCTCAAGCATAGCTACCAAGCTATGGCTTAATAAGTAAACTTCACTATTCTTTAAAATTTTCTAAAGAAAACTCTTGATTATTGGTAGACTTCACCACTCAGAGTAGAAGGTAAATTGTGCTACTGATTCTGGAAGGAATATGTAAAGACTGCTAAAAAATCTAATAACCTAAAGCTTGTCTAAAGTAATTAAATTCTGTAAGATGGACATGGATAACAACTGATATGGTCCACTGATACCTGTAAAACACATCCAAGGCTAACTGAATTGTTGTCTTGTTTGGATGGATGCAGGTAAGGACTCTATCTTATCTTGGAGGGTTTTCTTTTCTTTGGCAAGCAACATTACTGTGATGAAATACCCTCTGAGGAACGGGGAAGTTTTTTTACTACCAACCCTACTGAAAGAGGACCTCTTTCCTACAATCATTGTACCTAAATAATTCTGATACTGAGTTATTTTTGTATATATCAGTTCATTGTTCCTTGGCCAGCTGTCTTTTGAATGTAAAAATTCAATTATGTCTTATTAGTTAAGATTTAAACAGCTACACACACATCCTATACATAAGGTCTCTCCTCTTCGTGGAAACCGGGATGCTGGCCTAGGAAATTATCGTAGGAATGGAGCTCTAAATTGGACCCACAGTCATTAAATCCTTCATTGGTAGACTGGTGTTAGGTGGCCCCTTTTAGACTCTCTTCTGGTTCCCTGCTCACGGCTATCATAGTCTTAGACTTTGCCGGTTGAAGGGTTGCAGGACCAAAAAGACTTTACTTTTTAGACACTTTGCTAATTTTTATGTCACGTCTGTTTCAGGACTGCTCACGTTATAGAATGATAGCTCGCATGAGTACTAATCACAACCCTGAGAATCATGCAAAGATTCTTGATCAGATTAAGCTCTACCTTAAAGACCATACACCAAAGGATGCCCTAGCTGCTAGAACTAGACCTTTCCTTGCTAGGAAAGCCAAATTATGTATCACATACTTTGGCAAGAAAAAAGAAACCTGACCTCACTGTTTTTGCAGACTCTTGCTTTATCTCAAGGATTGGAACTTACCGCGGAGCCCCTCTCTGTGGCCTCCTCTTTGGTCCTCAGATGTATTAGCAGTTTGGATGCTTCACAACTTATTTATGATTCAACTCTTGTTTCAGACAAAAAACTTTCTGTCTTGCATATGTTATCATTTAATGATTGGGTAAAATTTTTGGCTTCATTGGACAAAGACCCCCTAGAAGGTGTTAATCTGCTATCCAATATATTGCCCAACTTCCTGTCCTTGCTTCACAATATCAGCAAGAGCTTGCCCTGTTCTCCTCATCTGGAGTTGAGTTGTCAAATTTCCTTAGAAAACTCTATGGACTTAACCCCTCGTTTGTCTTCACCCCAAATACCCACTCCATCCCTCCAACCGGTGGCATCTTTTGTCGAGATAGTGCAGCTCTAGAAGCAGTAAAAGAGTTTCAAAATAATCTTTGCTCTCTCAATGATGTTAACCTCCTTGAGATGGTACCTAAAATCTCAAAAGTCTTTCCTGTCTTACCAATAAGACAAATAGAAATTGAATCTCTCGGAGTTGACCATCAACTGTGGGTTCTACCAAACAAAGCCTTCCTGGCTCCTATTCTTAGTGAAACTTGGGTATACTTGGCCAACCTCCGCGCCTCAACAGTGGAAGACTGTAAACTTAAGATTCTTAAAGGTGGGCAATTCTTGGACAAGGGAGAACTGATTAAAGCCCCCTTAAACCTTCATCTTATCGACCACTCCAAATGCCCCTCAAATGCTGGATTGTACATACGTACTAAGGGTAGCATGGAATTTGTGAAAAGTAACCCAGATTTCTATACAGAGTCTATCTGGAATATCTTCCGCCCCTATGTAAAATGTCCCTGCAGATTTCTTGACCCCAAAGCTACCTGTGAATCAAGAATCATGTGGTTTGATCATGCAATATGGTATATCCTCAACCATTTGGATATGTTGTTCCCAGAGAAACCAGTTGACTTTCATCTATGCCTCATCTGCTCATGGCTAGGTGGATAGGCTAAGCAGATTGTCATTGCACAATTTGCCTTTAATATCTTCCGAGGACTGATGCATGATATCCTGAAAGAACTTAAAGTTGATGAGCCCAGTCTATACCTCACCACTTATGCTAACTACAAAGGAGTCAAATACATCACTAATCTGCTTAAACCCGGTATTGAAGATGATGATTCTCCTGCTCTAAAAAGAGCTAACTCTTTAGCTTTTCCCAACTTTTTCACCTCTTTTTTCACACCTAGCTCCTCATCTAATCGAGGAAAGTCTCGTAGCTTTACTAGAGGGAGAGGCAGATTCCCTACAATCAGAAACTTCCCTGAAATCTAACCCTTGAATATATTGCAGGTCTCTACAAACCCATGTGGAAGAAAAGTTCTCAGCAAAGATGATTCGAATTATGGTGCTATCTACATACACTGTCTGTTTCACAACATACTTCTCGATTGGATCTTACCAAAAAGTATTTTTTGAGAGTGCTTTGACTTATTTTTTGGGAATCATAAACTGCTTGACAATATTCTCATTGGATGGAAATATCATCATCCTATAAAAGGATTAGTTTTAAACAATGACTTTCTTAGACAAGATACAATCCCTTACTGTACATGCATTCAATTTACCTCATTCTACAGGAATTTTGAAGGATTTGGGAACCATGTCTGTACTCAGGACCTCAACATTATCGATAATGTCACAATACATAAGTTACTAGCCAAAGGACTCAATCACATACCCAACTATCCAAAAAACCCTTACCTTGCCCTATCAGCTTTACTTAGCTGCCTCACTGACCTTGTCAGTGCTCTCCGACTCGAGATGACACTCCTACTGGACTTAAAGGAATTAGTAAAGGAATGCTTCCTTCACAGAATTTCTCTACTTCTTAGAAAGTGGCTTTCTTTTGATAGTTCTTGGCTTACACCTCAGCTAGCTTTTGACTTTCAACTAAGTTCATATAAATGGTTGGTGGTCGGGCTTGACAAAAGCTCTAACTATCCTACTATTATGTGCAAACACCTTGCTTGGAAAGCAGCTCGGGATCGAGTATTAGGAAAAGAATTCTGTCATACCAATAAAACACCGCAAGATATCTCTAACAAGATCTCTAAACATTTAGGACAGCTTGGCTATGCTATCAGTAACACCAAGTTACTAGTACTATTTCCTACATATAAATTCCACAAACACAAATTCAGATGGATATCTGATGCCTCTAACTGTATCTTCATAGATATCACCAAAGATATTACTCTTTGCCTTGATATTATTCTTACAGAATTAGAACTCATTTGTGTAGAGAAAAAGAAAATGTGCAAGGATTTCCTAAATATCCAATACAATCCCTTCTGGCTGACAAAAAATGCTACAGAAGTCACACTCAACCTTCCTCAACATATTTTCCACATCTTTACAGAGCTGATATTACACAATGCTATGAAAACATCCCACTTAGTGGGGGTCTTGGCCTTAAGACGGTGCTAGCCAAGGTCATTAGCTTAGCCTTTACCAATGCTAAAAAAAGAAAGCATCATTTTATCTCTCTAGCCAAGAAACCTAGATGGATTCAAGCATCTCACTCCATAAATCCTCTACACTTCAATGAAGCAAAACTTTGCTCCTGCATTTTTTGGTTGTTGAACAACTGTACTATTATTGCAGGTGGTTGCTCCTTTAATCAATGCCTTGGCATCCCTATGGGCTTCTCTTGCTCACCACTTATGTGTAACATTTACCTAGCCTTTTTTGAGTACAAATGGTGTCTTAAGAACATGGAAACTAACCATAAAAAACTTCCACTATTCAATCACACTTTTAGATATATGGATGACCTGCTTAGTATCAACAACAGATTGTTCTCTTTGGAGATTGATCAAATATACCCCCACTACTTAAGAATTGAGCCTACTTCCATCCCAGATAATTCGACTCTTGGGAGCTTCTGCAAATCAGCCCAATTTCTTAACCTTTTAATATCCCTTCACTCCCCATCTACAGGTGGATATGACCACAGATTTATCTGGAGAAAGGATCTTCTTAAGCTGCCTCACATAGAACTCATCAAGAGAAATAGCAATAGGCCATACAAAGCCTCTATCTGCTCCTGTATTGGCCTTCTGTACTTAATCTGCTACTCTTCATCTACACCATCCATGACCTGGGAAGAAATTTTTGTACTAATTAAAAAACACTGCCTTAACGGATTTAATCGCAATCACATCCGTAACACCATCACTCAAGCTCTCATTCGGCACAATTGGCTTGGACTATTATTCCAAAGAGAGTCTCATCTCTCTCATAAGGTAGTAGGCCCATACACAATGGGCCTACTACCGACCCATTGTGTGTGGTGCCTAGGTTAGGGCGGCGGGTACACACACACACACACTGTGGTACTACTAAATGCTTTATTTTCACCCTCCTATATATCCCCCCCCCCCGCCCGCCCCCCCCTCTTCTGAAGCACTCATGGGACACTAACTCATAACATGCCACTCATGGCCGGTGGGACTATGCCCTTGCATAACAAAACTCTCCTAGAATTAGACGTGAGTAAAATAATTGGGCTCTCATGAAAAATAGTAGGCAGCCTGCGCATCCTAGGTTGGGATCTCCCCTTGCAAAGTTTCTGTGCATCACTTGAAGACGCTACACAGCAGGGCGGCTTGCCTCTCTCACCGATCACGCTGAGGAAATGCAGCTCAGCCTCTATAAATAAGGTGAGGGTGCACCTTGCCCCTGACTTAGCTTGTGTGTATTTTTGTTATTCTGACTAAAACCAATATACCGTCTGCTTCACTGTCCGAGCTATGGAGCTCTCTGCGCAGAACATTCAGGTTTTTCTCTAAGGCTTTTTTTGAGAAAAAACCTTTGAACTTTGGTTGCTTCTCAATAGAAAAACATTTGATACTGCTTACAGTAAGCTCTCTTAGCATAAGCTTTGAACTGTATAACATTCATTTTTGTAGGGGTTTTACTTTAAGAATTTTGGCAATACTCTGCGTAGACGAGTTTTTTTCAAATAACTGTTGTAACCCTTAGATAGGGTAGCAAGGCATTCTTTGATTGAATGAAAGCACACCTAATGGGACTTAGGAGAAGGATTGGGGGGATTTGCTGTCGACTGAGCTTTTTAAAGAGAAATAACTGTGCATTATTAGTTCTCTTGGCTTGACCTAAGCCGCTGTAGGTCTTGTTGTTTACCGACTTGACTAAGATTTTTTGCAAAAAAAGAAAAGGATGTTGTTTTTGCCGTTACAGGCTTTCTATTGGGCTCTGTTTTAGCCAACACTGGTCTTCTTTGGGCTCTTTTTTGGCCGACACTGGTCTTCCTTTTGCAGGCCTAACAGTAATTGGGCATTACAATTTTTTTATGATGAATAATCACTTGGATTTAAAGGAAAAGGGGTAAGTATATAGCTCTTGCGTTTTAGCTATGGCCTGAAGCAAAGGCTAGTAACCACATGGGATGTTAATGGAACCTTGGGTTTTCGAAAGCTTGTGGATTGTTTTTGATAAAATTCTGACTGACACCGACAAGGATATGACTGGCTTTTCTGTTTTAAGAAATATGGCAACTCTTGGACTTATGCATAATACCTTCCCTCACGATTTCATATGAGGAGAAGGTGTTGGGGTTATCTTAACCCATGTAGCACCTATGACGGTGGAAACTTGAAAAATCTTGGCTAAAAACAAGGCTGAACACTACCGAACTGTATTGAATGCTAAATTTGAAGGTAAATGTATACTCTCAGCTTTGGAGTAAAAAACTGGCCTTTTGGCTCATGACATAAAGTTCCACTTGAAAAAAATGGGTTTTTTTGATACTCTATTTTTGATTGGTAAGTATATGGTTGCCACTGTTAGTATAAGCATAGCTACCGAGCTATGGAGAAATCTTAGGAGGTTGAAGGTAAGTATATGGCTGGTACCCTCAAACTGGACATAAATACCGAGATACGGCTCGAGAAATGTGGTTCCACTTGGTAAAAATGGAGTCTTTTTTGATACTCTATTGATTAGTATGTTTATGGTTGCTACTATGGGCTCAAGCATAGCTACCAAGCTATGGCTTAACAAGTAAACTTCACTATTCTTTAAAATTTTCTAAAGAAACTCTTGATTATTGGTAGACTTCACCACTCAGAGTGGAAGGTAAATCATGCCACTGATTCTGGAAGGAATATGTAAAGACTGCTAAAAAATCTAATAACCTAAAGCTTGTCTAATGTAATTAAATTCTATAAGATGGACATGGATAACAACTGATATGGTCCATTGATACCTGTAAGACACATTCAAGGCTAACTGAATTGTTGTCTTGTTTGGATGGATGCAGGTAAGGACTCTATCTTATCTTGGAGGGTTTTCTTTTCTTTGGCAAGCAACATTACTGTGATGAAATACCCATTAAGGAACGGGGAAGTTTTTTTACTACCAACCCTACTGAAAGAGGACCTCTTTTCTACAATCATTGTACCTAAATAATTTTGATACTGAGTTATTTTTGTACATATCAGTTCATTGCTCCTTGGCTAGCTGTCTTTTGAATGTAAAAATTCAATTATGCCTTATTAGTTAAGATTTACACAGCTACACACACATTGTGACAACAGCTGACCACGGCCACACACACACACACACACACACACACACACACACACACACACACACACACACACACACACACACACACACACACACACACACACACACACACACACACACACACACACACTTTGTCACAACATCTAACTTGGATAGCATCTATGGGGCTCGGATAATGTTCTAAATCACTATTTTTGGCCACAATATATGACTTGCAACCTGTTGCACTGAAACTATTTTTGAGTTGTGGCCTTAGGGGATTTTTACCTTATGCTTTACATAGTAAATTACTACCTTAGGGCTGTGGTTGCTCTAGCACCGGAGGGAGTTGTTGACTATACTCTGAATCACTGTATCATCCAATTTTATGAGCTCGAGTGGATAAATTGAGTTGCTACCTTATGAGAGATTACCTTGTGCTGTACAACTGCTAGCTTTTTAATGTGGATCACATTGGTTGAAATTGGAGCTATTTACCGTAAATCTAAAACCTTCCCAACATCTTGTTTTGGGCTACCCTATGGGTACTACCCCCTAATCTATCTCTTACCTATTTTTAGATAAAACCTATTCTTTGGCCTCTTAAGAACCTGGGCGGCTTTCGAGTTGAGTGATTCTACTTGATTTTCATCACGCTGTCGCGGCACTCATACTGCATCATGACCCCGCTCTGATAACCTCACATAATGAAAGGTTGCCTGCCTTCGTTTCTTTATCTCCCTCTTATTGATTGAATCTTACCTGGATTGCCTCTTACACTCATCAACGCTAGGCGGCCACGACACCACCACAAATGAGTATCTTTCGGAGGGCTTCCCTGCCTCCTCCACCATAAAAGGTGAGGGGTTCTTCCCTTCACTTAGGCTTGGTTTCCCTTGGCTGCTTGGAGAAATACTTGGAATGGCAAGTGCTCACAGGTTTCTTTAATCTCAACCATGCTCTGTTATCTAACTATAAAACAAGATTAAAAAAAAGAACCTTTTAGAAGAACTGGTCCTTTGGGGATTTTTTGAGGAACTGGATACTGTTTTTTCACATTAGCAAAGGGTTTTTCTTTGGCTTCTTGACTAAAACTGACTGCATACTTACTGTGCTAGAATATGACATCAAATCTTACATGCATATGGTTATTATTTTGGTTTTTTTGACACTAATGGTGATTATAACGACTGAATGCCTAGTGGGGGTGCTGGTTATGTATGCATTTTCTGATTACTGGAAGGTGGGATACTGGTTATGCTGCCATATATTAATGGTTGCAGTTGGTTAAGTTACATTCAAAATTGCAAAAAAGGGGGAGTTTATACTTGATGATCTAGCCTGGTCTAACTGGTTATACACAAACTTTATATCTTCAAGCTTAATCTTGGGTGTGATTGAATATTAGCTGGATCTGGTTTATGCAGAGTCTCAGGATAGGGCTTTCTTGGCCTTAAAATTTATGCAAACTTATCATACATACTTGACAATAATTCTGACCGACACTGATCTGTTTTTTTTGGTAAAATTTCTAAAAACTTGGTGGCATTACTGGTTTTTAACATGGAAACTTATCATGGAAACTATTGAAAATTTGATGTTTCTTTACATTAAATTTGATACTCATGGTGAGTATAGTGGCATTACTGGTTATGCTGCCAAAATCTGAATTTGGAAAGTTGTAGTTACTTATCTGGGTATGATATATTCAATTTGCATGAAATCTGAAACATTCTGCATACTTACTGTGCTAGAATATGACATCAAATCTTTTCATGCATATGGTTATTATTTCGATTTTTTGACACTAATGGTGACTATAAAGGCTGAATACCTGGTGGGGGTGCTGGTTATGCATACCTTTTCTGGTTACTGGTAGGTGGGATACTGGTTATGCTGCCATTTTCTAATGGTTGCAGTTGGTTATGTTACATTGAAAAAAAGGGGAGAGTTTATACTTGATGATTTGGCATGGTCTAACAGGTTATACACAGACTTTATATCTTCAGGCTTAATCTTGGGTGTGATTGAGTATTAGTCGGATCTGGTTTTTCCATTATACAAAGCTGGGCTGATATAACTGATCTTTACAAATGGATAATGATCGGGAGAAGAATGTTTTGACTTACAAAAACTTCACCCGATTGATTGGTTATCTGGCATAAATCTGGTTTCTCACTTACATCTAGTGATGATGCTAAACATAAAATAAATTCTGGTCTTTTAGTGCCTGCTCTGACTTAATGGAACCTTCTGGATGCCAGGCTTTGCTCTGGTCCAAGTCTTGATAAAACTATGCTGGGAAAACTTGGAGATTTAACCCAACTGCTACTGATGATTATTTCATTTTTTAAGTTTATGCTGGTGGATAAATATGCATGTTAGGATTTTGCAGGATTAGTGTTTTACATTACACTCTTCTGGTTTTTACCGAGTCTCAGGATAGGGCTTGCTTGGTCAAAAGATAATCCTAGGTGTTTCTAGTTTTGAAAGGCTTGGCATCGGAATACATTTTAAGGATGAAATTACTTTACTAAGCTTTGCTTGCAAGCTTTTTACATTCAATAATATGGATTGGTCGACATTTTTTACATTAATAGACATTATACAACGAGAAGCTAAATGTATGTGTAACTCTAGCAAAAACATGATGGAGACTTTAAATATGCAGGACAATAGCTAGTCTAAATTTTTTTAAGTTTGACATGGATAACAACTGATAGATTCCTTGAAGCCAGCCATACGTAGCCAAGTCTAACATATCCGTTGTCTTGACTATATGGATTCAGGTGAGAATTCTATCTTGGCTTAAAGAGGTTTAGCTTGCTGCAGTCCGACTTTGGAAACATTTAATGATGCAATTGGGATAGTTTTTGATACCCTTATTCAAATTCCTTTGGAATGATACTTCATTCTTACTATATTGTACAGTTATGATTCAAAGACTGAATTGTTTCTGTACTTATCTTTGCCTTGACATCTTTAGCCAGTTGTCTTTTTGAACATCTTGTTCATTGGTGTGTTATTTATTTAGTTTAACAGCCACACACACACACACACACACACACACACACACACACACACACACACAAATCTCGAGGATTATTAACTTAAGGGCATGATATTGTATCCCTTGGCCGAAAATATTACCTCCTTTTTATGAGGCCATGCATAAAAAATCCTTAAACGCTTTTGTTTCACTTAGAAGACATTACTAAAATTGGGGTGTATGGTATAACTCATCACGCATATCAGTCGATAAGGTAGCTCCTCTACAGCATGCGAACTTTGGGCAGCAGATTCAGGTATGAAGGGAAACTACTGGCAGTGCACATGGCCATTTATGGAAACCTTCTTCCACCTAATGCATGGCCGAGGGTGAGCCACTGGACTGTATTTAGGGCTTCGCAATCTCAACCTGATCTGCAAAAGACTATAAAGATGAGGCTCTCCCTCACTTAGCAAGCTCATGTATGCTTGTGTATTCTCTGTTGATAACTGAGGGTTAGTTGCCTGAGTTATTGTAAGTGGAGTGTGTTATACAATGGCAAAAGGGAAGGAAAAACAATAGGTCCTGGAAGTCCACCCTTTGGCTTCTTCTTCTTCTTCTTCTTAGGTCGGGTTCCTTTGCTTGATGAGTTAAGATTGACAATGGTACTTGGAAGTTTGAAAACATTTCATGTTGCAATGTATAGTAATATGCATAAGGGCATGGGTCTGCTTGCGGTTTTGATGGACGATTCTGGTATAAACTGATATGATGAGGGTGATGACGACTTTAAAGGTTGGAGACTATATCTAGTTGGATTGGATGGGTGACAGCATGATATGTAAAAATCCTAAGAGGCATATTAGATAGGCATGAATATCCAGTAAAACTTGGTCATAATGCAGGTCTTACCATTTTGTGTACTAAATTTGGTTTTTGTGATACCATGATAAGCTGACTCGACTGCTTAGTGTTGAAAGCCGGTCCTTTCCTTTAGGTGGGCATGGTTAGGCTTTCAAAACTTTGAATACCTTTTGTGGACCTTTCCTGAGGTGGTAAAGAGTCTACACCTAAGTATAGGGGCTCGACCTTGTGTTGATTGATTGGGTCAATTCCTTCTATTACTGGAATGCTAATGAAGCTATGCTGTACTGACAGTAGTTTGCACTAAGCTCATTGGCTAATGATGTCTTCACTTAATACTAACAATACCTTGCTAAAGGCAGAATAACCTTGTGAGTACTGACATTGAGATGGGTTTTAGTTCGGATTAGGAATAAGGTAAACTTCCTTCTGAAGATAAGAGATAGAGCTCAATAGTATTCGTTAGTGGCTGTTGAGATATGCATGCTCGTTTTTTTAGTAACATGCCTGGCTGATGCAGTAAACTTGCTGGGTATAGTTGTTTATAGACATTTTGTCGGATTCTTAGTAAAGGAAGGAACTTAAGGAAAATTTGAGCACTATGTAGGTCATACTATTTGTGTACCAAATTGGATTTCTTAAGATACCATTATAACTTGACTCGATATATAGTGTCGGATCGTGTTTAATCTGGCATGGCTATACATTTAAAGCCTTAAAACACCTTGGTGACCCTACCTGAGGCTGCTTGAGGTAGTAAAGAGTCTCGACCTAGGATAAGGTCTCGACTTTGGGTTGTTTGGCCGGGTAATTTTCTTCAAATACTGGTTTGCTAAGGATATGGTGTGTACTGGCTTTTTGCTAAAGTATCGAAAGTTGGTCATTTCCTTTAGGCTTTCAAAACTTTGAATACCTTTTGTGGACCTTGCCTGAGGTGGTAAATGGTCTAAACCTAAGTATAGGGGCTCGACCTTGTGTTGATTGATTGGGTCAATTCCTTCTATTGTTGGAATGCTAATGAAGCTATGATTCTTCTTGTACTAACAATAGTTTTCACTAAGCTCATTGGCTAATGATGTCTTGACTTAATACTAATCATACCTTGCTAAAAGCAAAATAACCTTGTGAGTACTGTTATTGAGATGGGTTTGGTTTGGATTGAAAATAAGGTAAATCTCCCTCTGAAGATAACAAATAGAGCTCAACAGTATACATTAGTGGCTGATGAGGTATGCATGCTGGTTTTTTAGTAACATGCCTGGCTAATGCAGTATACTTGCTGGATATAGTTGTTTACTGACATTTTGTTGGATTCTTAGTAAAGGAAGGAGCTTAAGGAAAATCTGAGCACTATGCAGGTCATAGCATTTGTGTATTGAATTGGGTACCATTATAACCTGACTTGGGTTATAGTGTCAGATACTATATAATCTGGCATGGCTATGCTTTCAAAGCCTTAAAACACCTTGCTGACCCTGCCTGAGGCAGTAAAGGGTCTCGATCTAGGATAAGGTCTCGACTTTGGGTTGTTTGGCCAAGTAATCTTCTTCAAATACTGGTATGCTAAGGATATGGTTGTCGGATATGGTTTATACTGGCTTTTTGCTAAAGTTAAAGGTTTTTAAATAAAGTCGATGTCAGGTATAAAATTCATGGGCTTTTTCATATTTATGACATTGATAATGGATATATCTTTGTGTACTTCTTACTAAACAGGCTGGTTTCATTCGGCTCATTGGTGGAGATCTTAATAGTTTACTGTACCTGTCTGTCTGGACCGTAACTGGTTATGGTACAGATATAGGGTTACATTGTGGGTTGAATTAATAACCAGATGGTATTATTGAATCCTTGTTGGAAAGTGATGGTCTCTTAGCTAAATGCTTACTATCAAATTCTCATATAGACCTTGCCTGAGCCATTATAAGGTCTTGACCTAGGCATAGGATCTAGACTTTCGGTTGATTAGCTAGGAAATTTCCTTCTGGTGATCTTCCTTTGCTGTATGCTAATGAAACTGATCTTCTCCAACCACTGACATTGCTTTATTCTAAACTCATTTTCTACCTAGGTCTTGACCCATGCTAACTTTACCTTGCTTAAAGCATGATAACAAGGTAAATATTGATATAAGGATGAATCGAGTTTGAAGAAAAATTCTTGGCTGATGTGGTTTACATGCTAGACATTTTTTGGTACTGGCTTTGTATGGTTTTACATAAGCTCGACCTCGAGTATAAAACTCCCATCCTTCCATATATATGACATAGACTCTGACATGCTAGTCTTACTATACCCCTTAGGATAGATCTAAAATCTATCTTGACCTAGTTTACTGGACCCAAACCGGTAAAGATGCGGATATGGAGCTATTGTTCGGTATTGATTCGATAACCTGGTAGAAGTGTCTTGGGTTTAGTAGTAATAGCTTTGCATAAGAGATTCGTGGCTGTTGCTATATACTTGCTACATGGATTGGAATACTAACTCATTGCAGGATGGTTATGGTCTCTTGGCTGGACTCTTCCTGTTTTCGAGTACTAAAACTCCTAGGGCTTTCAGTTTTTTGGTTTTTTCTACATAACATCATGTCTGGAACATGGATAGGAGCTAGTCCAGCTAGTGGCAAATAGAATTTCATTAAATAGGTTTCGATTAACTTTCTACTCAACATGTTACTATAGCATGTACAGATTACTTCAGGTATAATCATTGTAGTTGTACTCTGTTTTTTTAATGGAATCCAACCACTTGAGGGCGGAGGAGTCACTCAAAATTATGGCAAAAACTTTTAGGATTTTATATATGTAAATTTTTTTTGCAAGAGAGTGTAATTCTTATAATGCCAAAAAATGATTTGTCTACTGTTATCAGGTTATACCAAGATATAGGATGAATTCTCGGATGAGTACTATAGTTGATCCGATCAAGAGAGCACATATCTCCAAAAAGCTTAAGGCAACTAGGGCTAAATATATAGCATCATTTGCGGCAAAGAATAGGGCATGGTCGAGGCAGAGATCATATCTTAATCGAACCTGCAAGAATAAGGAGATAAATTATAAAGATACTTAAATGAAAATCATTGGCAATTTGTAAGTTGA
>NC_140942.1:96928841-97038841 GCF_014529385.1 Adiantum capillus-veneris
CTTATTGCCTAATTTTGGATTTGTTACTTTTGTCTCAAAGTCCTAAACTTAGCCATGTAGATTGTACCCTTTTCCTACTAGAGTATTACATACATGTTGGGTTGAAGAAAATTTTGAAATGCTTTCTCCATGCTTACTATGGAAACTATCAATGAATATCATATTATGTGTGACCTTGTCACTAAACCGTTAGAAATCTCGGTTCTTTTTTGGGCTATTTATCTATGGCTGGGTTGTCCTGGATTATAGACACCCCTTTTTAGATCTTACGGAATCTGACTTAAAACTTACTCATTTATAAAGTTGTGGCAAAAATTTGTCCTTCTTGTCCTATACAAGTAAGGCTTCTATTAAACCATGCTCTCTTTTACCAAGCTTCCCGTACTGGATGGCTTCATAAACTAGTCGACTAGCTAACATGGTTTTCGACTCTCTTGAAATCCTAAAAACAATATATATTGGTATGGTTGACCTAAAGCTATGGCATGAATAGTAGATCGACTGGTATACTAAATAAAATCGGTGCACTTTGACTGTAGCCTTGTTGCTACCTATGCTCGAGACTTAAAAATGATGTCTCTACTATGATTATGCCTGGCAGTATAAAAAATTTCTATGAATGATGATATTGTTATTTTCAATGTAATGTAGTGATTTCCATTTAGATGCTTGAAACTTGAAAATAAATTTTGCAGACTTAGCTTTGCATGGTTACTTTCTTACAGGAGATAACTTTTAAGGATATTGCCCTAAATATGTTGTTCACTTACTAAGGCAAGGAGGACTTGTTTTTGAACTTGACCTTTGTTTTATACATGGTCGTATGGTTGCATACCTGTTATGAGGTTATGATTACAGCTGGTTGTTTTGGGACTATTTTCTAATGCTATGAAATACCAAATCTCAAAACTAATTCACTTGTTGGTTGATGAAGGACAGCCAGATTTGGTAAACTAGGTCGGAAGGTTATGAGCATTTGATCAATAGGACTTGCCTGCTGATGTTTGTTACTAGAATGTTCACACCTCTAAGGGTATAACTTGTTAAATAACTGATGCATCTTATTTTTTTAAAAAGAAAGATGGGTCTCCAGCTTTAATAAAAAACTTTAAGCATGAATGTTTTTTTAAACATCACTTACGGTATCAATACTTGATGGAATGACCCCACTCTTGCATAATGAAGACCGATGATAAATTACTTGTTTAAAAGTAAGTGCTGGTCCGTCTCTTAGCTTGTACTGGTCTATGTCACCTGCTTTTAGCGGATTGTCTATGCCAAGTTTATAGACCTTCCCAACTCGTATGAACGTTACTGGACTATCACTAAGTGAGTGAAACTTTGATTATATGGCTCGTCAGATAAGAGTTGTTGTTGGGCCTGTTTCTTAAGTTGGTACTGATTGTGCAAGCTGTTGCTTTTTTCCTAGCATACATGACTTTGAGGCTAGTTTTCTATAGATTAAAACAATTAAATTATTTGTCCGTTTTCTTGCTCTTGCTTAAAAAATATGTAAACCTGTCTTGGTTGGTTATATTTAGATGGAAATCATCGGTTAGTAGCATATTTTGCGACTTTATGAGATACTTGTTTTTTGAAGAATATGTTGATTATGACATAATATGAGACTCAGATAAAGAAAGGGCTTATGGTTTAGTTTTTATAAAATAATTTTTTTAAAAAGCCTTGAGACGAGGCTCACTCCCAAAAAAAGGGGGGTATTCCTAGTATAAACTCTAATTTTTTACATATTAAAGAACGGTTTGTTTTTTCATTGTGACATGGATAACAATTGGGATGCCGAGCATCACCTGTGTACAACCACGTGCTAACAATCTGTTCTCTCGTGGCTATGGATGCAGGTGAGGGCTACCTTCTTTGATAAAAACATTCTGTTCTTTGTGGTAGATGACTGGGAGCTATTCGCTTACCTGAAGCAACTACACGCCAGAGTCTCGGCCGACTAGTTCCCAAGCTTTACTTATTAACTTTACTACCTTGTACAAAATTTATTTTCAAATGCAAATAAATTATTGTACTAAACCATTGTACTTGTCTAGAATTATTGGTCTGTGAACTGTATAGTTCGTTTGCGTATCTATTTGTATTTATTTATAACTGCTACACACACAATAAACGCATAGGAGAGATTGACTTTTATGTCTTTCTCTCTCAAACCTTAGTTCTAGTGTTAATCACCTACTATTATAGAATTTATTATATGATAATAGGTAGGGGTGCTATCACACAATCTCAATGGTCCCCCTTGACCTGACTGGTTGAAGGTTGCTAGCACGACCACTCCAAACTGTACTCTCACTTTCTAGATTTCCCCTTTTTGGTTCATGTCATTTCGCTAGTGTCTACCAGGTTACAAGAAAGCTCACTGCAAGAATTAAAGTGTGTTCTGACCCTGTCAAAAGAGCTCTGATTTCAGAGATATTACGACTTGCTAAAGAGATAGAAAGCACCTTTCCTTATATTTCTCTTAGGATTCGGCCTTATCTGCATAGGGCTGTAAAATTCAAAAAACAATTACACTCTGTATAAGACTTCTAGGTCTACTCAACCTTTCCAAAAGAATGTAATCTAACTCTTGTTTTTGAAATCTATGCAAATTGTATCCCTTTCCCAAGGGCTCAAGCTTCCGATGGAACCCCTTTCCATTGCTTCGTTACTTGTGTTAAAGTGTATTCAAGATAGTGAGGCTTCAACCTTGATTTTTGATGCCTCAAAGGATTCTAGTTTGTCTCTTGTCTAGCTTATCTCCTTTGACCAATGGATGAAGGTTCTGGCTCTCCTTGTTAAGAATAAATCTGATGGTATCAACCTACTTCGAGAATTTACCTCTAATTTGGTGGTTATTTCCAAAGCCCATTTACAGGACTTAGCTTCCTTCTCGTCTAAAGGTTCTCAACTTTCCAATCTCCTCAAAAAATTTTGCAGGCTTAGTCCCATATTTATTATTGCTCCCTCTACACCTATAGTTCCTCCGCCAGACAGCCTCTTTTGTAGGGATGTCATTGCTTTGGAAGCTGTAAAAGAATTTCAAAAGGACCTATGTTCACTTAGTGAAGCTTCCGTGTTAGATATGGTGCCGAAGGTATCTAGCCTTTCCTTTTCTACCATCACGACAGATTAAAGTAGAATCACTGGGTGTAGAGCACAAACTTTGGCTGTTCCCTAATAAAGGATTTCTTACACCCATCTCTATGGAAACTTGGGTCTTCCTGGCTAACCTGGCACCTGCCACTATTGAAGAATGCAAACTTAAAGTTCTTATAGGAATTCAGCTCTTGGATAAAGGTGATCTGATTAAAGCTCCGTTTTCCTTGATGACAAAAAATGCAGTTCGAATACAGGTTTATATGCAAGAACCAAAGGTGTGATGACCTTCAGTAGGAATAATGCTGACTATTACACTGAAACAATGTGGAATGTGTTCAGACCTTACCTTAAATGTGCATGCAGATTTTTAGATCCTAAAGCTGCTTGCGAGTCGAGCATCATTTGGTTTGACCATGCCATTTGGTATGCCCTCAACAATCTGCCTAGTATCTTTCGCGACAAAGCAGAAGAATTTCATCTCTCCCTCTTTTGCTCATGGCTTGGTGGACAAGCTAGAGAGCTGGTCTTGGCTCAAATCACCTTTATTCAGTACATATCAATTATGTGTGATACCCTCCAGGAACTTGGTTCTGATGAGTGCGGCACACTACTAACCACCTATGGAGGATATAAAGGAATCAAAAGCATGGTTGGGCAAATCAAACCTAACATTGATGATGACGAATCTGAAGTCTCAAAACGCCCCAACACTCTTGTCTCTCCATCTACGTCTTACACCTCTTTCTTGACTCCCTCCTCGAGTGATTCTGTTATTGAGAGAGGGAGAGGTAGAAGTTATGTTAGAGGCCGTGGTAGAAACCTACCAATCAGAAATCTTTTGGATATGTAATGTGCAGGTACTGAGGAACGCCTGTGGCAGATTTTACCTACCTCCGAAGGATGAAGCTGACTTCATTTGGAAAATTTTGAAGGTCTCTTACTACTCTCATCCAAGACCCTTTGTATCCATTTCCCTCCCTCAAGCCACAATGCAAAATGTCCTACCCAACCCACAATGTTTTGAAATGTAGTGGGTTTGAATGGCATGTGAGCCTCTCTAATATCATTCTCTCTCCCTCTCTCTCTCTCTCTCTCTCTCTCTCTCTCTCTCTCTCTCTCTCTCTCTCTCTCTCTCTCTCTCTCTCTTTGACCACTTAAAATCGGTACATTTCCAAATGTAGTGGGTTCGAGCACAATGAGCTCTCTCTCTCTCTCTCTCTCTCTCTCTCTCTCTCTCTCTCTCTCTCTCTCTCTCTCTCTCTCTCTCTCTCTCTCTCTTCGACCACTTAAACTCGGTACATTTCCAAATGTAGTGGGTTCGCCCACTACATTTGGAAATGTACCGAGTTTAAGTGGTCAAAGAGAGAGAGAGAGAGAGAGAGAGAGAGAGCTCATTGCGCTCTCTCTCTCTCTCTCTCTCTCTCTCTCTCTCTCTCTCTCTTTCGCTCTCTCTCTCTCTCTTTGACCACTTAAACTCGGTACATTTCCAAATGTTAGAGTTTAAGTGGCTCTCTCTCTCTCTTTGACCACTTAAACTCGGTACATTTCCAAATGTTAGAGTTTAAGTGGTCAAAGAGAGAGAGAGAGAGAGAGAGAGAGAGAGAGAGAGAGAGAGAGAGAGAGAGAGAGAGAGAGAGAGAGAGAGAGCTCATTTCGCTCGAACCCACCACATTTGGAAATGTACCGAGTTTAAGTGGTCAAAGAGAGAGAGAGAGAGAGAGAGAGAGAGAGAGAGAGAGAGAGAGAGAGAGAGAGAGAGAGAGAGAGAGAGAGAGAGAGAGAGAGAGAGAGAGAGAGATGTTTTTATCTTGGGAGTCGGCACACGCGTTGTTGGCAGGAAGGGATGAATGGAGGAGACACTCAAGGAGTGGACAATGAGAGACAGTGAAGAGAGGAAGGGATAATTTGAATTGTCTTGCTCATGCTGGTCTCACTGCAGGTTTGGTGTTTTTTCCCACTCACAAGTTGATTTACTGACCCCAGTGTTGAACCTCTAGGGCAACCAATTGCTTAATGAGTTAATGTGTAGAGTGGGGGGGGATTTTGTGTAGCAGCGGACATAGTGGAGGATTGTGTAGACTCATTGATGGTAGGGGGAGTTGCCTTTGCTTTAAAATTTCCAGTTCTTTTTCCTGTGTTACGATGGGTTAAGTCAGACACACACACACACACACACACACACACACACACACACACACACACACACACACACACACACACACACACACACACACACACACACACACACACACACACACACACACACACAGAGAGAGAGAGAGAGAGAGAGAGAGAGAGAGAGAGAGAGAGAGAGAGAGAGAGAGAGAGAGAGAGAGAGAGAGAGAGAGAGAGAGAGAGAGAGAGAGAGAGAGAGAGAGAGAGAGAGAGAGAGAGAGAGAAGTGAACACGTATAAGAGGTCATAAATTTTTTGTTGTGCTCACAATTCGTTTTTGCCCCTTGGATCAATGTAGGTGTGCTTGACACCATGAGTGCATGACCTACCCTAGCTTCAAAAAGTACTAATACGGGCTGAGACTTAGCAATATACTAAGCTCATACTACGCTATATGGTTTTTTGAAAGAAAGGATTCATAAAAATCCTTGTTGTGAGGTCGCCATTGGTGAATTGTCATGGTTTCTTGGATGAAATAAACAAAAAAAAGGGAAACTGTGTGTGTGTGTGTGTGTGTGTGTGTGAGAGAGAGAGAGAGAGAGAGAGAGAGAGAGAGAGAGAGAGAGAGAGAGAGAGAGAGAGAGAGAGAGAGAGAGAGAGAGAGAGAGAGAGAGAGAGAGAGAGAGAGAGAGAGAGAGAGAGAGAGAGAGAGAGAGAGAGCCAACATATAAACCGGAGTACTACCAAAGGTTCCTCGAGTAATATCTAAGGTGAACTTTTGCATAATATCACATGCCTTCAAGATTCAAGCATTAGGTGATTAACTCTAGAAAACTCACTCTCCATCAACAACGGTCATACATTATCCAAAAAGAATTTATGGGGAGTATGAAGCTTGAAAAGAACTGGCTTTGGGTGGTATCAAGACTCAGATGTCCTTTAGGAAGGTTAGATCGCTCTCACATTTTCTCATCATAATGGAGGGATGCTAGGTTTCATTGCCCCAACCTTGGCCATAGATTGCATAAAGGAAGCTCAGCAATGGAAGTTCTACCTCATTCTTTTCAAGCTTGCCTCTAGCAAGCATATGGGGGACCAAGATCGACCTCGCTTGCTAGAAGTGGCTTGTGTATTAGTCAAGTTGGAAATATTTGCATTCATCCATTTGTAGAAATTAATATTATTTTGTAGCTCCATATTCCTATGCTCTTTGCTAGCCTTATGCTTCAACTCAAAGGTTTTGCTATTCGGTATTAAAATTGAAGCATGCTTTTGTACTTTTGTTCAGGACATAGAGATTACAGATGTTACTAGAGGAGTATAATAGTCTATGCAAATTAACCTTGTTTGTTTTGAAACACGGTAGATTTGTAATATATGGCGTATTTTTGTTTATCGACTCATGGAGACACAATGCTTTGTTGGTGATCACAACATCATTAAAGGCAAGTGGGTAAGGGTAAATATGGAGGGAGAATTTGACAATGCCTCTAAGGAATAAAAGGCTTTCTTGCTCACCTTTTTGTGCTTGCTTGGATTTCCTCGCCTTATCAACTGCCTCCACATCTACCACTGATCACAAGTGACCAAAGACTACCAACATGGCATCAAAAGCACATAGTCCTCTCTATACATATCCTATGGAGAGGCATTATAAATAGGTTACTCTAGCAAACCTTTATCTCTAAAAGTATCTCAACATTCATGATCCCTTAGCTCAATAAAACCTCACCATGACCCTCCAAAAAGGCTTAGTAAACTAGACTATGGTCAAGCTTATCAATGACCATCTTTCAATCAAGTCTCATAAATAATTGGGGACTATCATATGTGCCAAATGTCTCCAAAATGATTTATGATGGTTGTATTTGCATCTTCATCTACGTAGGGTACATCACTGTCAACAAAACAAGAATTGCACACAAATAGGCACCAATGAGATGCAAGCAATACAAGGATCCCTATGAGGATAACATACTCTCAAAAGATCTAATCAACACTCAAAGGTGCTCACACATAAACCATAAAGCAAGTAGTGCTTCTTTGCATCCCATAGTGATATCTGCTGCAAATGTCTTTGAACGGTTTTCAAGAGTACTAAACCTATATTTGGAAATACCTTTAAGCTATTAATGCAGCCAATCAAGCCAAACAATGGCTATATGAATAATCAAAACCACATTGGCTCTCTCTTTGCTCTTTCATTCAAGTGTAAGTATTGTCAATTTTGTTGTGGTTTGCGACTACACGTTTGTGAGCCTTAATTGCAGATTTGAGTGCTTAAATAATCATTTTTAGTCGTTTTGACCATAAGAGAGTGTTCTTAAACCATAGGGTGACCTTTTTGAACTGGTATGTTGCAATTTTCAAGACCTTTTTCATGATGGATCATGATTTTGGTACCTTGTCAGATTGCGACCAAACTTGGCAGGATAGTGCCCCTAGGTGTCCTAGACGTCCTTCTAAAGTTTTGTTGCACTTTGAATCCGTTCAAGTGCCGAAATGGTGTGATCGAGCGGTGAGAGAAGGACATAGGCAAATTTCCTTGATCATTGAGTGTTGGTTTGCTTGTTGAGTTGGTGTGTTTGCTTGTTAAGGTTCACTTTTGGATATTGACAACCTCAAAGAGTCTCCATGCCCCATCCTAGTCATTTCTTTGAGTATTGACATTATGTTAGTGCCAGATAGCTATGCTATATACGTCTGTCGTGGCGATGACACGCTAACAAGAAGGTGTATGAGGGCAGAGAGCACTCTGAGACTAGCAAAAAGAGAAGGCACTGCAAGATCAAGCAGGCAATTTCCAGCTAGGACACGACGTATGACCTGGTAAGTGATGTAAAAAATAAAAAAGCAAACATAACATTTGGTTAGTTGTTAGATTTAAATCCAAAGCTGAGGATACATTGGTCTACGAGTGTTAGCACGAGGTCACCAAGAGCTAAGGGGAATGTGCACGCGGTGCAGAACATGGCCTTGAGGGTAGGTAGACCGACTGTTGTTCTTCCATAGGTGGATGCTATCATTGAGAAGAGGATGCAATTGCAGGACTACATAGATGGTGGAGCACAAGTATGTATCATGACAGAAGTAGCCATGAAGGAGAGAGGAGTCAAGGCTATAGCCAAGTCAAATATGCACATGAGGATGGCCAACCATGCTAAAGCTAGGTGCCTGGGTGTGGCTCATGATGTGAAAGTCAAGGTGATGGGCATATAGTGCCTGATAGACTTCTTTGTTTTGAAGGCATGCGATAATGTTTATCCAATCATCTTAGGGAGACCGTGGCTTTTGGCATTAGGTGCTAGACAACACTAGGAGAGCAAAGTGTTCACTTTGCTTGACAAAGAGAAAGGGAGGCATATTGTGCTAGATTTGAAGACCAAGGAGAGTAGTTCTCATCCTATGACGGCTAAAGACAAAGACGACATGATAAGCTACGAATATGAGATAGAGATGGCCTATGATGAAGGCTACACTAGCACATAGGAAGAGGAGAGCAAAGATGACATGCTACAAATAGATGCAGATCTACTCGAAGTCACCATAGACAACTCCCCTCCTAAAGAAGAAGATATGTAACCTCAAGCTCATGGTTTAAGTGTAGAGGAGGTGTCTAGCATGTTAAGAGTGGGTTTGACCATGGGTGAAAAGGAGAGTTATGTTCAACTGTGTGCATCCTATCCAAACCTGTTTGCGATAGAGTACAAAGATTTTTGAGGTGCAAAGGGAAAGAGCACAAGATTGTTCTCAAAGAAGGGTACAAGCCTAAGGCAGAGAACCTGAGAAGATTAAAAAACAAGCCCTTTGGCAGGAGATCAATAAGCTCCTGGATGCAAGTATCATATATCCTATGAAGGAGTCAGAGTGGGTTTCACCAATGTATAAACCCAAAGAAGAATGGGAAATGGAGGGTGTGTGTTGACTACAAGCCATTGGATGCGGCGACCAGAAGAAATTACCACCCATTGTCATTTCAAGATGAGATCTTAAACCAGGTAGCTAGCCATGAAATGTACTCGAATATGGATGTGTTTTTGGGGTATTTTCAGATAGGGATTGCACGTGAGGACCAAGTAAAGACCATATTTATCGCTCCATGGGGTTCTTTTGCTTACTAGGCTATTATAGCTCAAGAGCAGAGCACGTATTAAAATTGCAGCTATGTTTCCAAAGGCTTCATGAAGAAGGAGGTCAATTGAATCCCAAGAAGTGCAAGATTGCATAAACTCGAGTGCAATTATTGGGCCACGGGTCTAGCTTCATTTTTCCATAAGCAAGTACTCGTCTCGCAAGTTTTTTGGATATTTTTGCAATATGTGTATCCTCTTCAAAAGGAGGCTCAACAGGTGCATGGTTATGAGTGGAATGAAGAAGCTCAGGAGGCTTTTGATAGGGTGAAAGAGATTTTGTGTCAGTTTCTATGATGGTGTGTCCTCCCAATTGAGAGGTTGATTTCTATGTGGCTATGAAGTAGGTACAATTGCCATTGGAGTGGTATTGCTGTAGAAAGTAGAGAGAAGCTATAAACCTGTCTACTTTGAGAGCAGGGTGATCAGCCCAGGGGAGACTACCTATACCAAAGCAGAGCAGAGGATGATGGATCTGATCTTTTGTAGGAAGTTTAAAGTGCATTTAATTGTGCACAATTTTTTTGTGTTGACAGCTAACAATCCATTGCCAGAGGTAGTGTTGTATTTGAAGCCATGAAAAAGAATTATGAAGTGGGTGATGGAGCTGCAAGAGTTTGAATTCAAGCTCAATATAGACCATACTGGTCGGTCTCACATGGTGAACATTTTGGTCACTAAGGCTATTGATTTGCCAGTCTATCCAAGGGTGGTGCGAGACAAAGCTAGAGAGGAGCCTGGTTTGGAGGACGCTTTTACAATGTGGTTCGATGGGGCATATCAAAGGGTAGTACATAAGGCAAGTGGAGGTGTGGTGATACACGACCCACACAACAAAGCCATTTTTCCAAGGCTTGGAGGATGTCCACACCAATAATGAGGCGGAGTACCTTACTTTGCATCTGGGTTTAAAGTAATTCATGAAGTTCGGCATTTCTAGGTTGGTGGTAAAAGGTGATGCGTTGCTGGTCATCAACAAGCAACTGATAGGCCAATGGAAGGTAAACCGAGATTCTTTGAAGCATTGGTTCTTTTCCATTAAGAAGATGATAAAATTTTTTGATGCAGTTTAGTTCAAACATGTGAGGAGAGAACAAAACCAAGAAGCTAGCAAGTAGCAGAGTGTAGGTGCATGTTGGAGGTCTATATGTGGCCCCAGCTGCTTATGCAAGTAGGGTATCTTTGAATGAGGTTGAAGACTTTTTGACCATGGAGCAGTGTCCAGAGGGTTGCAAAGAAAAAGAGTAGTGCAAAACACCCGCAAATTCACAATGATAGGTGAAGACGTGATGAATTATGGGCAAGACGGAGTGCTAAGAAGAGTGTTGTACAAGGAAGAGATAGGCGGCTCCTCAAGCGGAGCTATGGAGAGAAGTTTATGCCAGTTCAAAGCTAGAAGGCTTTGTAGACCCCCGACGGATAGGGCAGTTGGGGACAGATGGACAAAGGTAGTGTAAATGGATACATGTGAAGAGCTTGATTTGGTGAGCATGTTGATCTTTCTAGGTCGTTAATCGGAGCTCTAGAGGGCAAGTTATGGCCATCAAAAGATTTTTCAGGGGTCAATTACGTGCCCGCCCAACTGCATTGGGAACCGTGGCATTTGGTGTTTATTGGGCACTTGTTGAAATTCGAGAAGGTAGCACACAATGGATGGAGTCAGAAGGAATAGACATGTCATCAATCGAAGCAACATGGGTAGAGTTATGCTAGTCAGAACTCGGGGGCCCGATGCTAGAGGGGTGAGTGCAAGGTTTTTTTCTGGTTTTTGGGCTCTTGGTTCGAGGCTACCATGAGGTCAAAATGTGGTGGGGCACTTGGGGTTTGGAGCGAGTAAAGTGGAGATTAATGACCAAGGTACATGACCATTGAGCAGGGAGTGGCAATGCTGAGAAGTGGGGGGAAAGTTGAAATTCTTTAATAGATGTTGGGGTGAATTTTTTGACCACCAAGCAGTGGAGCCGTGGTATGCTTCCATGTGGTAGGAGAAAGAGCCCACATACAAGCTCATGGGGTTGAAGGGAGGTCTATATAGGCTATGATGCAGGGCACTTGGGGAGTGTGAATGGAGAGAGAGAGCTCTCCTTGGCTCGTAGCTACGGTGCCATCTCACGGGTGCTGCGCAGGGTGGTGCACCTGGCGGACGGGCGACGTAATTTGGTGGTTGGCCAGAGACGGTAGCGATGCAGCCAGTCGATGGTGGCACTATGGCTATAAATGCTAAGTTTAAACTTGAAAAGACGGCCAAGCATTGGTGGAGAGACCATTGTACTTAGAATAATGTCAACCCTAATGCAGCAACTTGGGATTATCTTGACTCAATTAAAGAAGAATTATCAGAACAAAATATATCATTCAGACCGTATGAATGAGTTTCTTGAAGGTACTCAGGGAACCAGGGACCTGGAATCATACTATCAACTGTTGGGTTAAAGGCCTAAATAACCCCTTTTTGTACATTTTTATACTTTGTCCAGGTTCATATTGAACCTAGACACATTTTTAAAAGGTCACTTATAATAAAAGTGGGAAAACCCAAAACTCACTTATTGAGTTTTCCCCAAAAATGTGAGCTCTCTCTCTCTCTCCCTCTTTGTTCTGCTAGCGCTTCCCTTCTGCAGCACAGTGCCTCCACTTCAAGCCTCAAGGCCTGCACATCTTCGCGTGCTCTATCACTTGCACACACCGCCACGCGCTCATCAACTGATATCAGAGCCCAATTAGGGTTTTCTCCCAAACTTGCAAACGCTGATTTTCAGCCAAGGAGGTCAACTTTCACGCGAGATTTTGCAATTTCATCGCCAAAGGACTCGTCCTTGGACACTACAGAGCTCACGGCAAGTCAAATTGACCTAAAACAGGCTGAAATTAGGTCAAAATCAGCAAATTACAGAATATGACAGCAAAATACAGGTTTTGCAAATGATGTATTAAGGCGTGGGAACACTTTTGCTAAGTCCATGCTACTCGAAAACACTGAAATTGTCGAAAAACAGGTCCTAAAACAGGTGTTTTTAGCAAATTTCATATTTACGTAGGTTTTTGCAAGTGTTTTTTTGATGCGACTACATTGGGGAAGTGCAAATTGAAGCAATCTACGCACGTTTGACAAAGTTTGGATATACATGACCATTTGTGGCTCAATTTCATGCAATTTGATGCTACAAATTGGGGCTTTTGCTCTTACATGCTTCTAAAGGCAGTGTATTAACCTTATGTATGTTCTGTGAGGCTAAAAACAACTAAAATTGTTGTTTTTGAGCACAAATTTGCTTACTGAAATTCCTAGCACATAAATTTCAGAAATTGATTTTAGTGTCCAAATCGACCTATTTTGCCCCAAATTGCTCACGTGACCACTTGGAGCTGTAGTGCACACCTCTTTGAGGCTATATTCCGGTTTTTGTGCATTTTGCCCAAAAATTCAGCGTATTAGCCCTCTTATTCGTGCAACTATGGCCTCATCTTCTTCGAATGTGAAGAATCTCTTCGAGATTAGGAGGTTCTATGGAACAGGTTTTGACCTTTGGAAACACAGGATCCAGGGAATCCTATTTCTTAAGGATTGTGAAGGGGTACTTGAATAGGTAAAGCCACAGAATATGACGGAGGAAGCATGGGTTAGCCTGAACACGAAGGCTGTTACATACATTAAAATGGCCATGATCGATGATCCTCTCAATCTTCTTTACCCCATACTTCTGGCAAAGCTCTTCTAGTCATAGTGCCTTCCTCTAGCTTCTGATGTTGTTTGTCTGGATTTGAATTCTTCTACAGGTGCCCTGTATTGTCAGAGTCTGGTTGGCATAATTGTGAACAGCCTGTGTCGTCTGCAGCCATGGGCATCCCTGTAGCATCCCATATGCTCCTTGCACATCCAGTACCAGGAATTTGGTCTTGAACTTTTCTTTCCCCACCCTTATCTGCATATTTTTTATCATCCTAGTTGCCTGCATAACTTTGTGATCGGTCATTTGAACCTTAAATGGTGTTGGTTTCAAGTCTGTGATACCCATTCTTTGATGAAGATGTTCCCCCAAGATATTTACACCTACCCCTCCATCCAGTATGACACCGGGGATAGCGGATCCCATTGTTTCCTGACTTTGTAGTCTACCTGGATCACTGGCACTTCATCATCCCTGACAACTGTCAAGTCAACTGCTCTCACATCGGCTTCAGTCTTTCTTTGTTGTCTGATGAATTTTGTTGCTTCAGGCAAAGTTTTCTTGATGTCTTCTAATTCAAATGTCAGTTTTTGAATTCTTTCACCGATTTTGACATGAATTTCTTTTCTCTCTTTATCAGAGTTATTATCAGAACTTGAGGAATCGGGACTATCTTCAAAGTGCTAATCCTCTATTTTTGTTGTCTGCTTTGCCCACTTCATTGTTTCCCATTGCAGTTAGATCTGATTTGACGTTTCCTAGATCTTCCACCAGTCCTTGGACTACAACAAGCATAGTCTCAAAAAGACTAGATCCTGACTGATCTGGTTGGCTTTTCTCAGAAGACTAGGCTGGTATCTTCTGAATGACTCGAGCATCAAAACTTTTTGTCTACTCTAGGAGCTTCTTGGCTAGATCTTCTGTGATCTTAGCCGCCAGTTCTCTCTGCTCTTGCCATTCACTGACTACCTTCTCTTTGCCCTTCGCCTTGCATACCTCTCTCTGTTGAGTCCACTTGCTAGTTTCAGGAGTGACCGATTTTACCGGGTCATCTGTGATTTATTCAATGACTACCCCTTTACTACGTGTAGCTGCCCGTACTGGAACTGGTTATGGGGCTTTCGCCTCAGTAGCCGCAGTACTGGGTGCTTTCGGACACTAAACCGCAAAGTTCCCATATTCTCCACAAGTATAGCAGTTAAGGCTTTGGTTTTGAAAATTACCATGACCCCAGCCTCGGCCAGTACCTCCTTGGTATTTGCCGCGCCCAGTACTAGTGCCATTGGTACCTAATTTCTCCTATTGGGGTACACTGGTCGTCTCGACCTTAGCTGGTTCCGCATTGATAAATGCCACTAGAGACAAATCTTTTCCCTTCTTGAAGTGATGAATTTGGATGCCACAATTGTTCCATAAATGACCATACGCTTTGCAATAGGTACATTGTGGGCATTCATTGGAAACATGATCTTTAGATTTGCACCTTGAGCACCAGGTTTCCATTCTCCTAACTGGTTGTCTAGTCTGGATGATTTCAGCAATTTGCCTGGCCATTTCATCAAGCTTTCCTGGACCAAGACCCCTTCTTATTTTTGTCCTTGCTCTTTTCATCTGAGTTACTGTCAGAGCTGCTGGAGGTCTCACTAGAATCTGAATTCTTAGTGGAAGCACTGCTACTGGTGGACCTCCCCTTCTTGTTGCTTCTCTCCTTCTTAGCTTGTTGTTCAAGCTTCAGAGCTCTCTGCACCAAATCATTAATTTATTTGTTGATGCAAGTACCTCTTGTTCTTTGAGCTTCTTACTGCGAAACCCATTTAGAAACAGCAATGAATATTTTTCCATTGGCCGAGATAGAGCTAAATGCAGTATTATTCGACAAGGATTGAGTTGAAAAGCAGAGGAAGCAATTTCCAGACCAGCTCACTGAATTGAATCCTGGAGAATGACTAGTTTAGCTAATTGGACAACCAAAAAAACCAGTTGACTCCAAAGAAGGATTCTCAGATTCCAGTACACCAGCGGCCACTGAAGCAGTGCACTCTGAAGAAGTTACTGGAGTCCTGAATAACAGTTCAGAACTAATAGGTCCGTCCTGGCATTATGCTAAGGAGTCAACCAACAGAAAGGGAGGTGGGCCGAATTGGTTGCTTCCAGATGATCAAGAAATTGAAGAATGGAATCTGGGTTCTGAAGAAAGTCCTCGTTTGATCAAAGTGAATAAGCACCTGAACCCAGGAATGAAAGCAAAAGCCCGACTCATGTTCCAGAAATACAAAGATGTATTTGCATGGGAACATACTGATTTAAAAGGTGTAGATCCAGAGGTTTGTCAACACAGAATACCTCTAAAGTCAGATGCCAGATTAGTGCGTCTGCAACGATATAGAATGAATCCAAACTATGCTAAGAAGGTCAAAGAAGAAATTGACAACCTTCCGAAGGCTGGATTCATCACAAAAGTCACCAATAGTGTGACTGGCTATTCCCTATTGTGGTGGATTAGAGTCTGTGTGGATTATCAAAAGTTGAATGCTTTTACAGATATGCTTCTTGATGAGATTGTAGGCCATGAGATGTATAGCTTTATGGATGGCTACAGTGGTTATAATCAATTAAAGATTGCTCTTTAAGATTGGAGTAAAACCACTTTTATTACTAAATAGGGTGCATTCATGTATCTAGTCATGCTCCAACAACATTTCAACATTGTATGATGGAGATATCAGTGAATTCTTGCACCAATTTCTCACCATATTTATGGATGAAGTCACTGTATTCTCAACTAAGGAGAAGTATTTGCTGTTTCTGGAAATGGTTTTTCAGCATTGTAAGGAGAAGAGGATCTGTTCGAATCCATTCAAATTTGTTTTCCTGGTTTGGAAGGGACAATTACTGGGGCATATAGTGTCCAAGAATGGCATAGAGATGGCCAATGATAAAATCCAGTGTGTCCAACAGGCCAAGGCACCCCGCACAACATCAAAATTAAGTTCATTCTTGGGATACATCAATTTTTATATAAGATTTTTTCATATGTTTGCTTCCAAGGCATTACCTTTATATGAGCTCACCAAGAAAATTAGTAAGTGCATCTGGACTGTTGAATGTGAGGAGAGCTTCCAATGTCTTTGATCAGTAAGCCAGTACTCCAACAACCGGATTGGGATGTTATCTTCCATGTGCATGATGATACTTCAAGATTGGAAATGGGAGCAATTTGGCTCAATCAGAAGGGAGGACTGATTACCCAGTGTATTTTTCCAGTCGAAGATTTTGTCAAGCTGAACAAGGATATACTACCACGAAGAGAGAAGACTTAGAAATGGTTTTCAGTGCCACCAAGTTCCGACATTATTTACTGGGCAAGCTATTTCATTTCTATGTGGATCATCATGCATTATTATTTTTGACTAACAAAGTTATCATCCAAGGAAGATTGATCAGATGGATGATGTTCCTGATGGAGTTTGAGTTTCGTATATTCCACAAGCCTGGTAAATCTCATTGTGGTGCTGATTTCTTATCCAAAAGTATTGAAGGCTACTCAAAAATATCCTTGAGAGATGAGCCAGTAGATGCAGGGCTATTTCAGGTGACAGCTGAGGAAAATACATATCCAAAATGGTATGATATATATCAGTTCCTTTCAAAAAGAGGATTTCCAAAAAACTAGACTCAGAATCAGAAGAAAGCTTTGATCATTAAGAGTTTGAAGTTCACCATCATAGGAGGATTGTTCTATAGACTGGGAGTAGATGGGGTTCTTTGAAGGTGTGTGCCGATGGAAGGAAGAATGCAAGTTATTTCTGAAGCACATGTTGGGAATTCTGGAGGACACTTTTCCACTAATATACTTATAAGAAGATTTTGCAGGCTGGATTATGGTGGAAAACTCTGATATCTGATGTTTGAAGTTTTTGCAAAACTTGTGATATATGTCAAAGAATGGATAGACCAACAGTATCTAACATGACTCCACTCACTCCAGTCCAACCACTGGGAGTATTCATGAAATGGGGCATGGACTTCATGGGACCATTCAAGAAGGTCACTCCAAGGAAGAACCGGTATATCTTAATGGCTACCTGTTATGTCACTAAATGGGTAGAGGCCAAGGCTCTTCCAGATAACACTGTGAAGTCCACTTTTGTTTTCCTATTTGAAACATTATCTGCCACTATGGATGCCCCATTGAGATTGTGTCTGATCAAGGGACACATTTTATTAATGATTCCATGGAAATTCTGATAGAGATGATCTTAGTTAAGCACAAGAAATCAACTCCTTATTATCCTAGGTGCAATGGTCAGGCAGAGAGCAGTAACAAAACCATCAAGAACATTTAAACCAAGATTGTTCAGAAGGAACCACATCAATGGGATCTCAAGCTCCAGACTGCTCTATGGGCCCACAGGAACACCTTACAAAGTCAGCGAATGATACCTTTGAGAATGGTGTATGGTACTGAAGCTGTAGTGCCTATTGAATTTGTGATTCCCAGTCTCAAAATGGTGGTGGAATATGGATTAGATTTTTATCATAATCTTAAACATAGACAGGAAGAATTAGTGCAGTTGGATGAGTTGTACAATGTGCCTTGCTAGAACAAGAGATTGTTCAACAAAGAAGAAAGCACTGGCATGATAGAAGAATCAAGGTTAGGGAGTTCAAGAAGGGAGACTTAGTTTTGCTTTATCAATCCAAACTAGGCCATAAGAAACCAAATTTAAAGATAACTTGGGCTGGTCCATTTGAAGTCGATTGGGTATTTTTAAATGGCACAATAAGGTTGAATGACTTATCTAAATTACTGCTGCCATCTGTTTATAATGGGGCCAAAATTAAGCTATATTATTCTAATGAGAAAGAGACCTCCTGAGAAGAAGATACTGTCATTCTGGGTACTACTGACCAGGAACTTTCAGACCCAGCCATTCTAAACCTCTTCCATGTACACCGAGTAACACAACCAGTGATGGTGCCAGAAAAATCTCAACGTGACAATATAGTGCCAGTGTCAGTAAAGTTTCAGAGCCAGTACCTGTTCTCATGGGGAAAAGGGCCAGTGGGATTGCATGTGATAATCATTAAAGGGACTATGGGACAAATTAACCAATGCATGTGTGCGACATTGCTGGTGGTGCACAAAATTCTAGGAATGATAAGTAGTGGAGATTTTATGGCACGTACGCGTATAACACTAATGTGAGTGGGCATTCTTCCTCACAAATATTCTGCACGATGCCTACCTACTATTACACACTCACCATCACCAAGCTCTAAAGACTCTTCACTACAACCAACAACCTCCTCATCAGAAGAATCTGTTCATTGTCTGTCCCTACCTGACACACCTTGCTGTGGCTTTGAATATACAAGTAAGTCCTCTTCATCTATAGACTTACCGTCTTCACAATGTATGGGTAGAAGAAAAATGTCGGAGAAGATGCAGGATACCGCATTACTCATTAACACTATTCAAGCCTCTCTACCACTAATCCCACATAGCAAGATACAAAGATAAGTGTTTACTGAGTAGGCAAAAGCATTGCTGCAGCTTTGGGATTTGCATGTAGTTGTACAAACTACAAGGTTGGATTTTGACACGGCCATTATCAAGCAGGTTCTTGATTCTTTTAATGATGAAGACGGAAGTGCCATATTCAATGGAGTAAGAATCACAGCAACTCCTGACGACATTGCCTATGCTTTTAAAATGCTCAATGAGTCAAAGCCAACCAGAGAGTTTGTGGAGCAGATAAGTCTGGCTCCGAAAAGAAAAGAGAGACTAGTGCACAAGGCGTCCCAGTAGTAGCAAGACTGGACGTTCCCTCAGCTTATAGGTTTGTTGCTGAAGCTATCAGTTTGAAGAATAACCCCACACATGTATTAGAAAAGGTGTTTGCCACGCTGCTTGCCAAAAGATTAAATGCTAAAGCTAAAATCAACTTATGCCAGATCTTGTCTCACAATGTGCTCCAGCAGATTGCCAAGTTGAAATCTCAGAATGTATTCAAAGCTGGGTATGTCTGGAAATTTCTATACTGGGAAACTGCTCCAGAAGCCTCTTTCCAGGTAAAAATGGCTTGGAGTCCGAAGCCCATCCCAACCACTAACAATGTAGAGTTATCTTTAGACGAAGAGGCTCCAAAAAATCAGTTGGCTCTAATTGGACAGGAGAGGAAGGCACACATGTGGAGGCCGGTGGTTCAAAGAAACCAAAGATTATGTTTGCCAAAAGCACTGCTTTACTTAAGCAACTGGAGAGTCAGGTCAAGCCCTTGCCTACTGAAAAGTCCTCAACAGGCCAGACTTCAGCCATACTTGAAGAACAATCTCTAGCAGACACCAGCATTGGAAAAGACCAGCAAGAAACGTCATGCACTGAATAGGTGGCGGTCAATAATGACAAAGGAAAGGGCCCAGCACTTGCCCTTCCAGCTAACAAAATTCCTTTCAATGAATTGTCTTTATCCATAGCCAAGAAGGATAGACTGCAGCAGTTACAACATAATCCTCTCAAAGGCCGACTGATTTTTCACAAACCGGATTTGGCAGCATTACCATATATGGCTACTGTCATGGTTTATGAGCTTGTTCAATCTGACCTAGAAACATTAGTTGATGGCTGCTCGATGCTCATCCAAACATCATGAAACACCATTGTCAATGCCTTAGGAAAGATGATAGATGCGTCAGCTTAAAATGAAGAAGTGTCTAAGCTGAAAGAAGACCTAGAAAGCAGCCAACAAGATTTAGAAACTCCAGAAGAATATCGGGGCACAATCTCTTAGGCATGGTATTGTTGAAATCAGTCAGCAAGAACAATTAAGGAGCTGCAAGGAAAGCTCTGCAAGCTCGAAATAGAGAATTGACAGTTAAATGAAGACAAGGTAGGAGCCTTAAGAGATGCTGATAGATTTCAAACTATGCTACGAATGAAGCAGGTAGACTTCAACACGCTGCTGACAACCCACACTGCATTAAAAGCTTCCCTTAGAGAGAGATATATCTATAATAACCTTGCTGATATTCTGATCCCACAAGGCAATGTAACTATGGATATGGACAATTCGAATGCACTTATGGAGACCATGCAGAGTGATTTGCAAGAAAAGTTCTCTAAATATAACACAATCTTAGCAAATCAGGCCATCATGGTTTAAATCATTAAGTAGACTGACCCTGATGAGGATTCTGAGAGGGAAGAAGAGCAGGATGAGGAAAGGGGGGACAACCCAGCAAATACAATGAACCCAACAAAGACCAGCCAGACCAGCACAAAGACTAGCCAGACCAGCAGTCGGGTGACCAGTGGTCTGATGGTCAGCAGCAAGGCAGTGTACAACATAAGGGAAACACTGGAGATTCTCTAGTACACCAGCCATGTCACATTCCAAATAGCAAAGAAAAAGGCAAAGCTGTGTGGCTGAATCCTTAAAGGAGGATGAGCAACACTCCTTACAGCTCATCACATTGAATAAGAGATTAAAACATCAGCAAGCTCCTATTACTAGAAAGTATTTGGAGCATGACACTCTTATCTCTGACCTGGAACGCTTTCAAAGGCTGTATGTAGGAGCCAGTGACATGATTTAGCACCGAAAATCAACTGCCTTTCATGATCAAGAGCTGTGTCAATTACCTGAGCATCCTAGTAGGATCCAGCTATTGGAAAGGGTACCCGAGTGGACGCTGACTTCTGATGATATGAAAGTCAATCCACATTGGCAGTGTCAGTCCACTGCAGATCGACACTCTCTAGCTCTTGACCGGGATCTACTGCTAGGAAACAGGCCTACATATAGATGTATGAAGGAGGTCAGGACTCAACTGAAAGAAGTATTGCTTTAGATGCAAATTGCTAGAGGAGTTTTGGATCAGAGGGTGCATGCCATCATTGAAGATCAGTCTTCTAGCAGTAAAGGATCTCGAACTCAAATACAGTAGGAGAACATGCAATTGCTCTCTGAAGACTCTTCCAGCTGTTCCGAGTTACTCGAAAGATGATGCACTAGGAGAACCAAGCTGTTCTCAATTTTCTAGAGTTTGCGTCTGATTCTCCAGTTCTCCTGTATGCATTACCTGCTAAAGCGATTGAGCTGCCTAGATTTTTCAGCTTTGTATCCTCAACATCCAGAACCAGTGGATCGGCTCACTTACTTCAGCATCACTAATGAACTCCAGGACTGGTATGAGCAAGCCACTATGGAATGGAAAGCATGGCAATCACTGGTCAATGATGCCCTCAAAATAGATACTGTCATGGATCTGCAAGGAGAAATGCAGAAGGTCAAGCTCTGTATAGAATAGTGGAAGATCTAGCTCCGTGGATTAATGAAGATCTCAAATCAGTTACTTCAATTGACTGTGGAGTCTTTCAAGATTCTTGAAAAGGATATCACTGCAAAACCAGGACTGGGGCCACAATACAGAGAGATGGCTGAGATTCTCTTTGAAGCTAGAATTAAGATGAATCAGCCTCTTCAGCAGGGATGGATCCACACATCCTCACATAGTCATAAATTGGCCAGAACTCATCTGACAAAGGGCAAATGCAGTCTGTATGATCCCGAAACCAAAACCTACCATGCCCTCATGCCTTATGAATTTGAGATGTCCACTTAAAAGCGGGATCAACTTGAGAAGGAGGCCATTATAGACTTATCCAAAAGGACAATGCTAGCACTGAGACTTCTGAGGCACCGACATAGAAGAAGGGTAAGAGGAAGCGGGTTCAGTGGATGGATACTGGGTAGTTCCATCTCAGAATCAGATGGTGGACTTTCCCAGTTGGGCACTGGAATTTCCTTGGCTGGGCACCCTTGGAATTACAATTATAGGGATGTCAAGCACTCAACAAGCATGAAGTATGGTATAAAGCTAGCAATGCCGAAAGAGTACTATCATGAGGAACATCGGCCAACTCAACAACCAGAAGGGTTTAGGGTTTAGGCCAAACCAGAAAACCAGATGGTTTCTCAACACCAAGTCAGAATCAGGCGATGGATTTTTTTCAAAAATTTTGGAGTTATACCAAAATTCACGAAAGGAGGGAAGGATGTAGAAGGCGAGGACAGTCTAAATAGGCGAAAATTGCCCCTTAGAAGGCTGACCAACGGGGAGCAGTCACATTGACAGTAGTTATCGCAGGCAGTTACTATAGTAACTCCTGAGAGCTATATATAGGACCCGCTACACTGTAATCGGGCTTCTTTGGCTTCTTGTCTTTTTGGCTTTTGGCTTTTTATGCACTTTTGGTTTACTAGCTCTTAGCCTCTTGTGCGCGTATGTCGCACGTGTCAATGCAAGGAACCTGCCGATACACCGTGTGCGAGCCACAAATGGCTCCAAGCACATTCTCCCTATTTTCTTTTGCTAAGCTCTCTAAGCTTTTTTGTAAAAGGTGTCCCACTTTCTTTAAATATGATCTCTACGTTGACAGCCTTAACTTGGTTAGCACTTCAATAGTACAATTTTATGCTATACTCCAGGAAACCATAACGCCACTTAACGTGGTCGAATTCACCATCTAATCAGCCCTTGTACTAATCCCGGGCCAGTCTAAGATTGCCAGTCGCATTCAACTCGCTCTCCTTTCCCGAGCTCGCCAACTTCAAGCCGATTGTCGCCTATGTCCCTTGCCCTCTGTGATCTCGTAATCTACCCCCAACGTCTCCTTACACAACATCCCGCCTTCCTTTGCAAACCTTACGTAGCATCTTATTCCAGTAACACCCTCTACAACCTACCCTGCACCCAACAGCTAATACACGATCTTTACACGCCACCTCCGCTCTGCTGCACTCTCCGCACCAAAACTACACACTTAACACTACACGCCATCTCCATTACACCGTCCGCACCAGAACTACACAGTCATAGCACACCTTCTCCTCTCCACTACACTCTCGGCAGCAGGACGCCACCTCACAACGCTGTCCACAGCAGGACGCCACTTCACAACGCTGTCCACACCAGGTTACACCCGGCTACTTAGCACTCTCCACGGAGGCAGCCACAAACGCAACCAGCGGACCCACTAAATACAAAACAGCCAGCCTCTGTCTTGCAGTCCCCCCGACCAACCTCTCCCACCCCCAACAATATCACCAGCCGCTTGATCTTGGCTTCTGCAACTATACCGTCCCCGACTATCACCTTCGCTATACTGTGCCAATTCTGGCTCTACAACAGTGCTAAGCCTTGCACTGCAGCAACGCTAAAGTCTCGCACTGCGACTAACCGGAAGTCGGCATCGACAGCTAACTCCACACTGTAGCCTACGCTTTAACGAGGTTAACCACGCCACCCACCGCCTCTAAGTCGAAGCTCCCAGCCTGGCTTCACACAACACTCTTAGCGCCAAGGGAGTCGCCTGAGAACTACGACCAGGGACGGACAACTCAACCTTGTAACCTACACTCTGCCATTTAGCCGTGGTCAACCCGCCAGCTCAATAGCGCCAGCCGTCGGCATTTTTTTCTCTCAGGGTATCGAACCACCAACCTTAACCTCGTTAACCAAATTCTACTCCTAGCAAGCATGGCACGTTCGACCACCTAGAAATAACGGATCCGGCTCCGTAACCAACGTGGCATAACACTCAAACTTTCTCTATCACCCTCAACATCCAACATGGCGCGTCCGGTTTCTTGGTCTACAAGCTCAACCAACTAGCCCCACTGCTCAGCATCCTCTCACCCTCTACCTCGTCAATTAACAACACTCGACATCCCCAAACCAAGCAATCCATGGATTCTCCCCCAACCAATATCCCACTAAACCCTCCGGTCTCTAGCCCATCCAACAACAACAATAAACCTAACATGGAAAGTACCCTTTCTTTAAACCACCTTACCCTTGACACCTTCAAGGATATCAACGACGACCTCGAACACCTTTCCGATGAATCCTTCGACTTCTCTCCCAACCCACACCAAGCCGACCTAAGGGTTGAAGACTCACCCCTTCGGTTAGACCCAAACCCTAACATGGAATCCTCCCCCCCAATCTCTAACCCTCAAAGAAAAACTCAATCCAACCTTCGCATCTCCTTCTCCACCATTAAAAATGCATCCTCGTCACCGACTACTTCAAACCCCCCCTCTACCATCCACCATCACCGAATACACTTCACACCCCCTCCGGGCCTAAACCCTTTCCTCACGCCCTAAAGAAACCGAATGAGTTCGAGGACATCATTCATCTCTCCCTCCTTGAATTCACTAAATTGCACAAAAAGCTATCCAAGGCCACCTCCTTTAACTCTCACCTAGTGGAACTCCACAATAATAATGCCAACCCCAATAGCCTCAACATGAAACCTCCGCGTCTACAACTAGAGGACACCCAAGCTCAAGCCCTTCTTAATGCTAAGTTCACCGCCCTCACCATCCAATATCAACTAGATTGCACTCTAGCCATCATCCAAGCCCAAAAACTCCTTGTCCAAAACCTCCAAACCGTAGTGGATGAATACCACCTTGAAGTAGAGAACCCTCTCTACCATGAAGGAAACAGTCTCCCACCTCCCCAAAGAACAAACCATCAAGGAACTCATAGAGTTAGAAGTCCGTAAGCATTTAAAAACTATTCCTCTTCCTAAAAACACTATCTCCACACCCCACTTCTCCAACCCCCACCCCATCAAATCTCATAAACACCTTTCACTCACCAAAGCCCCCTTTTTCCCCCCTAGAGCCTCTTCCCTCACATCCTCCCACCCAACGTGTCCTCTCTCTTCCCCCAACAAAACCATCAATAGATCACCTACAAACCTCTTTAAATCCCGGAATCAACCTCTTTCCCCCGCCAAATCCCCTCCCTCTAAAAAACCCTTTTTATCCTCCTTGCCTAAGAAACCCACCTTAAACCCAAAATACCCCCTCAATCGCATTCACAACCTTTTTACACCTAACAACCATTCTTCCCCCGCTCCCAAACCATTCCCCTACAATAAACTATCTAAACCTCCCCAACACAACCACCGCAATCACAATAACAACGACATCAACCACCTTCGCAACGTCAAGCGTGACAACACCAAGCGTCATCGAAGCTTCAATCGCAACAACGACAACGACGATGAGGACGGAGATAACAACAACAATAACTACATCCACAAGCGGGAAGCCAATAATTTGGGAAATGGGGAAGGGAGGAGGGACTAGGGCCTTCATCTCCTAACTCTTGGATACACATGATTTTTAGCAAGCCCCCCCTCCTCCCATACCTTTGGACGAGCCCTCCCCTCTCTACCCCTCCCTCCACCTCACCCTTTTTTGGCGAGAATTCCCCCCTCTTCTCCTCACCATCCAACTCACCCCCGTTTGGCGGAAGAAAAAGACACAAATTTTGGCTACCACTCACTAACCCTCATACCTATGAACTCCTGATGTTTGGTAAGCTTCCCTCACACACCCTTCTCTTCAACCATTGTAATAATTTTGTCCATAACTTCACCACCCGTCCCCTCTCTATAAACGAAAAGAAATGTTTGGATCTTGGGCTTAATTATATCCCCCCTCCTTCAAACCCCCCTCCCGAACTCATCTTAAAAGCCCACGACTCCTTAGCTAGGAGCCTACAACTCAAAACGTTCTTCCACACTTCTTCGTCTAACACACACTCCCCTTTTAAAACACCTAACCCCTCATGGATACCTCCCACCATGGATCCCACTCTAGAGAGCATCACTTCCCTTAATCGCCTCAACGTAGGGAATACTCTTTCACGCTACAATCCCTCCCGCTCTAAATTCCCAAACTTTGTTAAAAATGCCCTTAAAACACTTTCAATGGACCACTCCATTATCATTAAACCGGCAGACAAAAACTTAGGCCTTACCATCCTACCAAGGGAATGGTATGAACAAGAGGCTCTTAGGCAAGTCGGTGACCCCTCCACATACCAACCCATCACCTCACCGACACACAATTTCCTCGCCTCTTTACTCCAATCCATGACCGCTAAATATACTCTCCTCTCCCATGAGGAAACCACCTTCATCCTCACACCTCTCTCTAAACCCTTCAAACCTTGTCCTATCAAATTCTTGCCTAAAATACACAAACCTCTGCTTGTAGCCCGCCCTATTTGCTCCTATCGAGGATACTTGTTTGAAAATGCCTCCAAGTGGCTACACTACCAACTTTATCCCATCCTTCTTACACAAAAACAACACCTTAAAGACTCTTTATCCCTCATCATCGATCTCCAATCTAAAACCTTCCCTCCACATAGTCTCCTTTTCACCTTTGATGTGACCTCCTTATACCCTAGCATCCCCATGTCAGAGGGACTCTTGGCCCTCAGAAACACCATTACCAACTCCTTCGATACCCCTAAAACAGAATTTATCCTTTCACTCGCCACTCTTATCTTATCACACCATTATATTTGCTTCAAAGATAAAGTGTGGAAACAAATCAAAGGAACCGCAATGGGATCAAACTTCGCAGTGGTTTACGCTTGCCTTTTTTTATGCCATCTAGAAAACAACTCCCCCCTTATGCATAACCCAAACTTATCGTATTACAAAAGATACATAGATGATGCTTTTGGAGTTTGGACAAGCACTCTCATATCCCTCACCGATGCTCTTGTCTCTTATGCCTTCCCTCTTCAAAAATCATATCACAATCACACCCGTCATATCCTCTTTTGAAGCCACTATTCTTGATATCCATTTTTTCAAGGGTCAATCATTCAACCTACATGGTATCCTCGACTCCAACTCTTATCAAAAGCCTCTTAACTCATACCAGTATATACCTTGGATCTCTTGGCACCCTCTCCACCAAAAAATAGCCCTTATTAGAGCCGAATTAAGACATTATATTATTAGAGAATGCACTCCAAAAGGATTCTCTCTCTTAAGAAACCTCTTCTTCGAAAGGCTCCTCTACTGAGGATATCCTAATAATCTCCTTCTTAAGGTGTTCTGTTCAATCTCATACAAGGAACGACCTACCCTTTTAACAAAAACCCCCACTTCCAAAAATCCTCTCCCCAACATCCTGAAACTACCTTTCTCACCAGAAACAGAGAGATTAAAACCTACACTAACCATTACCAAACCACTCCATCTCTCCTGCAGCATCTCCCCTAACCTCTCTCATCTTGATAAACCCGTCCTTTGTTGGACTAATGGACCAAACTTAGCCACTCTTATAAACCAAACAAAGGATATTTAATTCGTATAAAGTTGTATATCTTTTTGGATTCACTACCTCACCCTAACTACTACCTCTTCTTGTGCAGGTTGATCCTCCTCCTCCTCCTTTCTGGTACCCTTGGATCATACTCCCTCCTAGCCTAAACCCCCACTTCCTAAAGATTGTACCCTCTTTTCCAAGATAAACCTCAAATTTTTTTCCTCATAAACTCTAATTTTTTGTTCCTCAAGATGTACCACTTGACCCAAATTTTTGTTGTTCCTCGAGATATACAACTTGACCTCTAATTGTGTTTCTATAACACCCTCTTTCTCAAAGAATAAGCCTAATACTTTGCGGTTCCTCTAGTTGTATAACTTGATCACTAAATTTTTCTATAGCACTCCCCCCCCCCCCCCCCCCCCCCCCCCGCCTTCTTCCATTTCCGCATCTACAAGTCCTCTACCACTATTCATTCCATACCCAATTGTTATTCTTGAGAGATACCATTTGAAATCACACCACCAATTTTTAACCATACCTTCCTTTCTTAATTGCCTCCATTTAAGTCCAACACTCCATTACACCACCAATTTTTAGCCATACCTTTCTTGATTACCTCCATTTAAGTCCAACACTCCACTTCACCAATTAGTATGGACCCACCCCCACCCGTCCCTTGAAAATTGATTAAACCAAACAGAGCCCCCACCATACTTTCTCTTTCCCCTCCCAAGCAATGTAACACCATCCCCCCTTTCTAGCCAAATCGGGCCACCTTACCCCCACTTCCCACTTTCCCCTCCCAAGCAACATAACACCATCACCCCTTTTTTTCCCCCCTTGTGTATCCCCTAAAATTCCCTCAGGAGGGTAATCTCATCCTTCGTCCCCCCCTTGTTTTCTCTAAAAACCCTTTGGTAATTAATACTTCCCCACACTCTACCTCAATACTACACCCTTCACTCTTGTTTCCATTAAATATTTTAAGGAAACTTCCCAACCAATCCCTTCCTAGTACTCTCTTTTGTAGAGTACACTTTCCTTCATTAAAGATCCCCCCCCCCCCCCCCCCCTCCCTCTTTTTTTTCCCTATATAAACTCCCCTCTCCTCCCTCTTTCAAGTTCTAAACCCCCTACTCCTATAACTTGCCACTGATGAGCTCCATAAGGAGCGAAACGCGTTTGGTACACCCTACCCAAGCCCAATCTCTCTTATCCTAGTGCTTCGCACGCTTGAAATACTACTTTTAGACACAAAAGTAGATCTCCTAGCAAGGTTTTGCAGAAGGATTCAGTGCCAGAGATGGTATGGTCAGCCAAAATGCCCTCATACAAGCATCTCAGAGTCTTTGGCTGTGAGGCATATACTCACGTTCCAAAGGAATTTAGGAACAAACTTGAGCCAAAGAGTAGAAAGTGCATCTTTCTAGGCTAATGTAATTCTGGTGAGATGGGGTACAGACTTTGGGATCCCGAATCCAAAAAGGTTATCCGCAGCAATGATGTTCACTTTAATGAATCCAAATATCATTCTAAACCAGAGAGGGTTGAGGAGATTAGAAGAGTTGTCTTCCAAGAAGATGGACCTACACGTGCAAGACAAAATGTCAGGGCTCAAGAGGAGCAAGGACATGATAGATTGGAACCATAGGTTGTGGCTGAGCCTAAGCCACCTATTTTGCGTAGATCTGGACGTATCACGCGACCTCCTGATCGGTTTGTTCCATCTATGAACTATGTCATGTTGACTGATTGCGATGAGCCTTCATGTTACAAGGAAGCAATGCAAATGAAGGACTCCGGGAATTGGCAATTGGCCATGCAGTCAGAGATGACAGCTCTGCATAAAAACCAGACATGGAAGCTAGTTAAATTACCACAGGGCAAAAAGGCTCTACCTTGTAAATGGGTTTACAGGTATAAGATCACCGCTCATGATAGTCAGCCAAAGTACAAAGCAAGGCTTGTTGCCAAGGGCTTTAAGCAAGAACAAGGCATTGACTTTGATGAAGTCTTCTCTCCGGTGGTCAAGATGACTACATTGAGATGCTTTCTTGCATTGGTTGCCATATTAGATTTGGTGTTGCACCAAATGGATGTCAAGATAGCGTTCTTGCATGGTGATTTAGATGTGGAAATTTACATGCAGCAGTCAGAAGGGTTTGTTGAGAAAGGCAAGGAAGATTTGGTATGCCAGTTGTTAAAGAGTCTTTATGGCTTAAAACAATCACCGAGGGCATGGTACCATAAATTCCACAAGTTTAGGCTTTCTCAAGGCTACAAACGTAGTGATTTCAATCATTGTCTATATACAAAGAAGGCTAAGGATGGTAGTTGGTTGATCCTTATTTTGTATGTGGATGACATGTTGATTGCTGGCAAGCACTTGGAAGAAATTTCAGCATTGAAGTCAAAGATGGCAAAATCGTTTGACATGAAAGACATGGGTGAGGCAAGTCATATACTTGGTATGCGCATTGAGAGAGACAGATCAAAGAAGTTGATTTGGTTATCTCAAACAGAGTATATTGACAAGGTTTTGCAACGTTTCAATATGGATAAGGGAAAGGCATTGAGTGTTCCATTGCCACCATATGTGAAACTTAGCAAACAAGATTTTCATGTGTCTGAGGAAGAACAGGCTGAAATGGATAAGATTCCATATGCTTCTGCAGTGGGTAGCTTGATGTATGCAATGATTGGTACTCACCCAGACATTGCATTTGCAGTGGGAGTAGTAAGTCGATACATGTCAAACCCAGGCAAGAAACATTGGGAGGCAGTGAAAGGAATATTGAGATACCTGAAAGCTACAAAGAGTATGCGTATATGCTATGGGAGTCAGGAGCTAAGTGTAAAGGGTTTTACAGACTCAGATTATGCAGGTGACATAGACAACCGAAGGTCTACGTCAGGGTATGTCTTTACATTGGCTGGTGGAGCAGTATCATGGCGTTCTAGATTACAAGATTGTGTTACTCAGTCTACTACAGAGGCTGCATATGGTGCAGCATCAGAGGCATGCAAAGAATCAATTTGGCTTAATCGACTAGTAACACATTTGGGAATCAAAGAAGAGATGCCCGTGTTATATTGTGATAGTCAGAGTGCTATACAACTCGCTCGCAATCCAATTATTCACTCAAAGACAAAGCATGTGGATGTGAAGTATCATTTCATCAAGGAAATGCTCGTGGATAAGCAAATTCAGCTTGTCAAAGTTCACACCACAGAAAATCCTACTGATCTACTTACAAAAGGACTTCTCTCAGAGAGCTTTGCGCATTTTCGCAAGCAGTTAGGTGTAGGGTAGTACATCACTTCTCTACATCTCTTGTATATTAGCTTGTATAGTAGCTTCTCTCACACTTAAAGTACCACATTGGAATTTAAGTGGGAGGTTGTTGGGGTATAAAGCCCAATGTGGTCGCCCAGGTAAGTGGGCGGGCCGCCAGGTATGTACACATATTCTTTTGTAAAAACCTAATAAGAACTCACTATGCTCTACACATTACAGTAGAGCGATTTCACCATATCGTCGTGCTCTTCTTCTCGCACTCTCTCTCGCGTCACACTTCCGCTCGTACTCCTTCACATGGCACAACATCGTACCCAACATGGAACCCAAGGGCTTCCTATGCGCCAAGCCCAATGCCAATACCTACTCCACATGTAGTCTCTGGAGCGCCTTCACCCACGGTGCCTGCTCACTTAGGTGACTTGGCAACATTTGCTCAAGCTATTGGTCGATCTATTCCTGATAAAAACCCAGAAGTAAAGCAGTACAAATAGCCAAGCTCACACAAAAATTTAGTGGAGACGGGGAAGTGAGAAAGCATATCGAAGTGTTTGAACAAATATGTGATTCTCTAGGGGAACACAATGACCTACATAAGAGCAATGCTTTAAGCCTAACCTTAAGTGGAAAGGCTGGGGATTGGTATAGAACCCTAAGGGTGGAAGAAAAAACGATTTACCCTACTCTTAGGAGACTGTTCTTAAAAGAATACATACGAGAGGGAGTGCTTTGGGGTGTAGCCTCTCAGCTCCAGAAAGCCCAACGAGAGGAAGGAGAGTCGGTGAGAGACTTTATAAGTCGCTTGAAGCATTTGAATTCTCGTTGTAATCCAAATGAACGCTTCAACAATAACCAATTACTTGATAGATTCATTAGGGGATTACGACATGAGGATATCTACAATGGCTTAGTCATTAGAGGTATCACCACTTGGGAAGCAGTCACCACCAATGCGATCCAATTGGAGAATAATTTAATGATTCAAGGAGAAAGAGTGTCTGTTGAGACTAAATCTATTAGCTCGCAAGCATCAGGGCATCAGCCAATGACCCTAAAGCCTATTGCTAAGGAGCCAAAGATATCTGAAATGACTTTAGCAGATCTCACCAAGGCTATTCAAGAGAGTCTTAGAGACAATCGTGCTCCGCAAAACAATCATATGTATCCAAGAAGGGATCAACAATGGTGCTCAGATGCTATGGACTGCATAGTACCAGTGAATGCCCTACTTTTAGAGTAAAATTCAATGGGAACTGCAATGCATGTGGAAGGTATGGTCATCAAGCTAAGGATTGCATAGTATTTAACCGCGCGATGGCCAACAGACCAACCTTAGCATGGACAGACACACCTCGAGTGTCTGCATTGATGCCGGCCCCACCTCTTGAACAAACAGCACAACACATGGTCCCTAGGGCCCAAAATGTTGTTCAAACAACACCCTTACCACCTCCAGTGCTAGGACCGCAACCACCACATCCAAAAATCACTTCTGTGAATCAAGTGGGTTCTGACTCATCTATTTCTTGTTTGGAAGGCTGTGAGGAAGATATAGATCCTAATATCGCCTATGGGATGGATGTGCTTGAAGCAAGTCCACAATACTACATGGAGGACTATTGGGGACAAGTCAAACATGTATATCAAGTAGCTGCTCTTGCGGCAAGAGGCCAAAATATCAATTACACTGCTAAGAGACCACCTCTTCAATGCTATGAGTGTGGAGGTCCACATCGTGTAGCCGAGTGTCCTATTAGGCTACAAAAGAACGCCACACTAATGCAAACCAATGAAGCGAGCACGTCTACAATGCTGATACTCATGTGTAATCGATGTGGCATAGATCATTTGATTGCCCAATGTCCAAATAATCCAAATGCATTGAAGATCACGCCATTAAACTTGATTGAAGTTATCGAGGAGCCATCACCAAGTACACCCGTGGTACTAGTAAACGTACTCACACGATCGATGCTCCAAAAACAAAATTATATTCTTGAGGAAAGAGACACGGCATCAATTGCCCAATCTCAGAAAAAGAGGAAAACACGAAGAAAGAGATCGCAAAAAGCAGCGAAGTCAGCAGACCCCAGTTCAAAGACCAACATAGGGACTGGTGACGACCCCGTATATATGAACGACACTGAAGAAGATTCTGATTCACGAGAAACCATGGAGACCAAAACGACCACTAAGATAGAAACCAACAAGGAAGATCTCCATGAGCCACAATGGTCAAGCAATTAAGGAGTTTGGTAGAAGATACCCAAAGGGATCTAGAATTAGCACCTAGGAAGATCCAGATTACAAACACCGTGTTCCCTACGCAACAACAACCTCACCAAGTCCATAGACCCTTGGACATACCTAGTGTCATCCAAGAAGAAAGTGACTTAAAGTCATGGGAAAGTGGGCGTACTCACTTCTTGATGGAAAGAATGTTTACAGAGGAACTACCTGATCCTATCGAAGAAATGGAGATCCCATCTTCCCCACGTCAAGGGACTCAATGCCAAAAGGTGCCGTTAAACATTGCCAAATTGATGGATTTCATGTCTTCAAAAGTTAGAACCACCATTATGTCCAAACTATATAAAGACCCTGAGCTAGTCTCAGCTCTTCGAGCCTTCCTCAATGGAGAACTGAAGTTTGGGCTACCACAATTTCCCCAGATGGATGGAGCTGCGGAGATGCCAATAGACGAGGAACACTTAGATCCACAACCCAACCTAGATGATAACCTTGTTATAGAAATACCTTTTAACAAGGTGGGACAATACTTTGAGGGTGATGACTCCAATGTGACCATACCAATCACTACTAAGGGATTAACTGTGAAGGGAATCCTTGATGGTGGCGCTGGGTTAGCATTGTGACAAAAAATTGCTGGGAAACTATGGGAAGACCTCACCTTGCGACCACAACCATAGTAGTGAAGATGGCCAATGGGTCTATTGTTAAACCTATTGGGATGCTAGAAGATCTCAAGATCAAGGTCTTTGGACATAAAATAAGAGTTACCTTCATTGTTATGGATTTTTCCAAGCACACTATGGCCTCAGAGATAATCTTAGGACGTCCTTTCATGAGGGAAGCAAAAATGGTGCATGACTGGTCTAAGAACCATGTCTACTTACAGTTCCAAGATTCTGTCATTCGAGTGGATCTTGTTACTGTTCGAGCACATCCTCTAGGAAATAGGTTTATAATTGATCATAGATCTGACACCACAGTTCACTCGGCCCCATTGCAGTATTTTTACACGTGTAAAGCGGACACTGATGTTGGGTAAGATTCTCCTTATATGGATGTACTACCTGGGATGACTGAGTCGGACAATGTGGATTGGGTCCACCTAGCAGCAACCATAGACACTTGGGGAAATAGGGGGACGATCTAGGTAACACCTGAGGGGGATGAAATGCCCGTACCCTTAAATATGCTACAAGCAATGCATATAGATTCTGATAAGACTCATCCCAATATAATGAAGAAAACATACAAGTGGGTCCCTAAAGCTTCTTTAGCGACCATAGCTAGTGCTAAAAAACAAAAGCCTTGTAAGAAACGTACCACTCGCTCCAAGAAAAGTAAGAAAACGTGGCAGTGGATTCCTAAACGACTATTGGAAGCCCAAGGCTACTATCAAGGAAATGGTCAAATCTGGGTGCCAAAACGTAGATTGTGTTCTTACCTATCACCTGACCCATGTGCGCCCAATCCTGTAGCTCCAAAACAAATTGACAATCGTGGAAAGAAAAAAATCACAGAATGCTACACACCCGCTCCAGAGCTAGTTTGGGTACTGAAGAAAGAACAATTTGTTCCACCTAGCTCAGGAAGGGGGGAGTCCCATGAGGCTTCTAGCTCCTCATCTAATTCATCCATAGAGGTAAAAGCTTCTCCACAGCCTCCACCTACAATAGTGGACCTCCATGAAGCTACAAAGGAGTCCACACCTCCTAGTGTTCAAGAATCACCTGATGCACCACTTCAAGTTCGATCCTGGGAGAGTACCTTACCACCCTTGCAACTCGATGAGGCACCTAAGGTAAGAGAAAACTACTGGCAAAAATCCCCACCTATTACCAACTGGAACAATTGGTTTCAAAGTTTGACGAGCACATTTCAAACGGTATGATCTACCCAAGGAAGGGGGGAGTGTTTGCTGACAGTTATCATTCACTCGTTTCCCTCTCAACCTTGTTTCCCTGACCTCTCAATCACCAATCTTAGGGAATGTACATATAAATCCTTATCCTCACACAAAACAAAAATAATAAAGAGCAAGAGCAATTAGCAAATGAGTATGCACAATAAAAGTCAAAACATTGACCAGACCTACACATTCACATCCGGTATACTGAAACAGAAACCTATGCCATAAAACACCTTTGATCCTCATTACTCGAGTGATGGAGGGTAGGTAAGATTAGTACAATAGGAGTGTTTCTGTTTTAGAGTTGAGTGATTAGCAAAGTTCCTTTTTTCCCACTGATGTGACTCCTAGAGGTATTCTTTGTGTTTCTTAGTGTGTACAGGAACGTGTTGCTGTTGTTAGGATTTGGACCTTCATGGGATCTTTCTCTCACTCACTCTTCAAATCAAGTGCGACCATCAACACAAACAGGTGTTTCTTGTCCATTAGCATTTCCCCTTATCTTTTTGCATCCATGTTTGTCTGCTTTAATTGTGATTGGTAGCATAATATTCAGTGCATTAGCTTAGCACCAAACATTTAATTCAATGTAATTTTTTGTCATAATCACTTGTCTAGGTTTTAAAATCAAGCAAGTTCGACTAATCTAGTTTGACCAAGTTAGGTGTTAGAGATCTTCTCTTAATACCATGGGGAATGCCTTCCTAATAATTAATGGTTACTTAGGTTCTTAATCCGATTTAGGCAGCATTGTGTGAAATGTACTAGGGCTTTTATTGACCCTATTGACCTTTAGCTTAAGTATTATAAAGGGAGTTTACTAGTGTGATGAGCCTGGGGAGGTGTATCAGTGTTATATGACCCCCCAAAGTTACAAAATTAAAATGCTGAAAATGAACAAACAAAAAATCAAATTGCCACATTGTAAAATCTTAAGCTGGAAGAGAAATCCCAGCTTGATTGGGTACTTCACTCACATGTATCACCTATGGTACTAGAGCCCTAGATGTTCCCAGTATGGGCGCTTTTCTTGAAAAGCAAAAAACCCAAGGCATACAAAATAAGCACACACATCAAAATTGAATCACTGTGAAAAGACTTTGGGGGGTCAAAGGAAAGGTAATCAGTCAGGCGATGATTTCATGAGAAATTCCTTTTATCGTAGCTTAACTACAAGGTCTTCTAGGTATAGCCTCTAGTCAGCCCTCGAACATGAAATACTTGGCTCTCGCGATTAAACAACTTAATTGACCAGAGAAAATTAAGAAGCTTACCCATGGTATTAATAGTTGATCTCTAGTGCCTTTCGATCGTTAAATTAGCGACTCCAGACGTATTTAATTTTTTTACCTTTACATTTGTTTATGCATTTGATTATATTGCAATTTAATGTTTATTGCTGACAAATTGTTTAAAATTCTGTTACCAATCAATTTGTCTGCCTAAAACTGCATATGCTTTTTAATCGCTTATGAGAATGCAATTACTGTGCCAATGTTGTTTGATTTTGCAGTGACTGAAGAAGGCTAAGGACATTCATCTCAAATGCTCTTCCACCTCGACGAACGAACTTCAACTCAATAGCTTCCGAGGAAGGAATCTACATCAGGAAGGGGGGCATGTTAACCCTCACGGCTCACGGACACCCTATCACCTACGACGGACGTTCTAACCTACGGCGGACATTGTATTATTTATTTGGTAGAGTCAGGTATCGGGCTTGTCGGTCAAATAGGAAAAGGGTAACAGTGATCGCCGATGAGAGGTGCACTCTAACTGGAACATTCAAGGGATTAGTTAGATAAGCATGGGCGTGTAAATGGGGGGAGCTCATATAAAAGTCAACTAAACCTAAAATTCACTCATTCTCTCATTTGTGCAATAGAAGAGTGCTCTTGCTCCATCTCCTTCTTCTTCTTCTTCTTCATCTCCTTGTGTGTGTGTGTGTGTATGCGTGAGAGAGAGAGAGAGAGACAGAGTGTGCGATCGAGCATTGCGACGACGGCACAGCGGCGGCGAAGCGGTTGAGCGCGGCAAAGCGGCGGCTCCTTCTTCTTCGCGGCGAGGAATCCTCCACGAAGCAAGCGTAGAGCAGTGAGTGACACACCATCGCCTTCTTTGAGCTTACTAGTTTAGGCACATGCACCTACACTCTGGTGGTGTGCTAGAGAACGATCACATAGAGGGTGTCTCCGTTTACGTGGGCACTCATTATTTCTCCACATTAGGCTCTGGGCCCTCAGCGGGAAGCCAAGGTAGTACCACTCAAGACCCACATATTGCATCTAGTTACTCTTCCTCTGACTACGACGTCATGGAAGGTTACCCGATGCTCAATCCCAATAGTTCAATCATAAACATGCATCCCATGGACCCACGGTTCGGGCCGAGCGTGTTTAGCCACTTGAAAGAGACTTTGAGTAGAGCCACTCGCTCCTAACATGGAGCTAGCGATGTAAATGAAGGGGGTGAAAAAGTAAATTCACCATTCATGACCAACATAGACCCCATGCTCCTGGAGAGTGTGCATATGAATACTCCATTCACTGCACTCCCTGACTCTTTAGAGCTATTCCCCTCCGAGGTTATATTACTTGATGGTAGAAGCCTTGCCGAAGTGTAAGAGGTTGAGCTATATATTATTGCGGCTAGGAAAAAGGAAATCGAGAGCCTACGCAAGGCAGAGCAATAGAGAGAGTTAAAAGTGAATGCCCCTATGTCAACATCCATGCTAGGCGAGCAATCGAGTGCTCCTGAATTAGCAACCACTAAGGGTCAACCCATAGAGAGCCACATTGCATCTAGTTCAAAGGACACCCCTAGAACCTCATTCCTAGATGGAGCATTTTTAAATGAAAACTGAGAGTATGAACTACAAACAAATACTTTAATCGACCTATACACAGGTCACACCTATCACGTGGGTTGGTTAGATGTCCTACAATCCACATCGGGTGCTACTATCGTAGACGAGCAACAACAAAGAGTTTGTGATGTTATACATAGGGTTATTGAGCTAGAGAGGCAGAACAAAGGGATCCACATGCCTTCAATGGGTCTCACGAGATTCTTGGTTACAGGGAAGGCTAATCAACCAACTTTATCACAAATGGAGACTCCCTCGATAAGCCCGATGGATCCTCCATATGTTGTTTTGCCAGGGGTCTTAGTACAATCTGAGCCCACAAGTGATAGCTTTACCTTTCCAAGTTTATCTCATCTTTCTCTTGATGACACCACGCCTACCATGCCTACTCCAGTGATGGGCATGCCAAAAAACACGCCATGGACCTCATTTATTAGTAAAGCGCTGCTACATGGTGGCCCAATGTCTACAACAATACCTACAAGTGTGTATCAAACATATACACCTATGGACCCTCGTACTCATGTAGCTCCTACCCCTCTCATTGCTTCAACCACTTATGATCCATGATCACAACGTACAAGTCCTTATTTCAGTGAGACCATACCAGCTAGCATTAGCCTGTCACATCCGATGTCTGCTATGCCTAGGGCCACATATATGAACTTTGGGCCACCAAATGGCACAACATCGTACCCAACTTGGAACCCAAGGGCTACATATACGCCAAATCCAATGCCAATCCCCATCCCACATGCAATCCCGAGAGCGCCTGTCCCCACTATACCTGCTCACTTGGGTGACTTGGCAACATTTTCTCAAGCTATTGATCAATCTATTGCTGAAAATATGCGTAACATGCTTGATAGAGAGCCTAGAAGTAAGGAAGTACAAATAGCCAAGCTCACACAAAAATTTAGTGGAGACGGGTATGTGAGAAATCATATCGAAGTATTTGATCAAATATGCAATTCCCTAGGAGAACACAATGACTTGCATACGAGTAATGATTTAAGCCTGACCTTGAGTGGGAAGGATGGGGATTGGTATAGAACCCTAAGGGTGGAAGAAAAAACGATTTACCCTACTCTTAGGAGAATATTCTTAAAAGAGTACATACAAGAGGGAGTACTTTGGGGTGTAGCATCTCAGCTCCAAAAAGCCCAACGAGAGGAAGGAGAGTCCGTGAGAGACTTTATTGGTCGCTTCAAGCATTTGGATTCTTGTTGTAATCCAAATGAGCGCTTCAATGATAACCAATTTCTCGATAGATTCATTAGAGGATAACAACATGAGGATATCTACAATGGCCTAGTCATTAGAGAAACCACCACTTGGGAAGTAATCACCACCAATGCGATTCAATTGAACGTCAACTTAATGATTCAAGGAGAAAGAGTGTCTATTGAGCCTAAATCTACTAGCTCGCAAGCATCGCGGCATGAGCCAATGACCATAACGCCTATTGCTAAAGAGCCAAAGATATCGGAGATGAATTTAGTAGATCTCACCAAGGCCATTAAAGAAAGTCTTAGAGACAATGGTGCTCCACAAAACAATCATATGTATCCAAGAAGGGAGCAACAATGGTGCTCAGTTTGCTATGGTCCACATAGTACCACTGAATGCCCTACGTTTAGAGTAAAATTTAATGGAAATTGCAATGCATGTGGGAGGTATGAACATCAAGCCAAGGATTGCATAATATTTAAATGCACGATGGCCAATAGAACAACCTTAGCATGTACGAACACACCTCGAGTGCCTGCATTGATGCCAGCCCCACCTCTTGAACAACCGTCACAACACATGTTCCCTAGGGCCCAAAGTGTTGTTCAAACAACACCCTTACCACCTCCAGTGCTAGGACCCCAACCCCCACATCCAAGAATCACTTCTATGAATCAAGTGGGTTGTGAGTCATGTATTGCTTGTTTGGAAGGTTGTGAGGAAGATATAGACCCTAATAGGAACATATAGACCCTAATATTTCCTATGGGATTGATGCTCTTGAAGAAAGTCCACAATACTACATGGAGGACTATTGGGGACAAGTCAAACCTGTCTATCAAGTAGCTGCTCTTGCAACAAGAGGACAAAATATCAATTTCACTACCAACAGACCACCTCTTCAATGCTACGAGTGTGGGGGTTCACATCGTGTAGCCGAGTGTCCTATTAGATTACGAAAAAATGCCACACTAATGCAAACCAATCAAGCGAGCACATCTGCAATGCCGATACTCATGTGTAATCGATGTGGCATAGATCATTTGATTGCCCAATGTCCTTATAATCCAAATGCGCCAAAGATCATGCCATTGAACTTAATTGAGGTTATCGAGGAGCCATCACAAAGTACACCTGTGGTACCAGTATATGTACTCACACGATCGATGCTCCAAAACCAAAATTATATTCTTGAAGAAAGAGACACATCATCAATTGCCCAATCTCACAACAAGAAGAAAACACGAAGGAAGAGATCGCAAAAAGCAGCGAAGTTAGCCTCTAGTCAGCCCTCGAACATGAAATACTTTTCTCTCGCAATTAAACAACTTAATTGACCAGAGAGAATTGAGAAGCTTGCCCATGGTATTAATAGTTGACCTCTAGTGCCTCTCGATCATTAAATAAGCAACCCCATACTTGTTTATTTTTTGATGTTTATAACTGCTTATGTGTTTTATTATATTACAATTTAATGTTTACTGCTGACAAATTGTTTAATATCCTGTTACCAATCAATCTGTGTGTCTATTCACTGCATATTCTTTTTAATTGTATATGAGAATGCAATTTTGTGCCAATTTTGGTTTATTTTGTAGTGTTTGAAGAAGGCTAAGGACATACAATCTCATATGCTCTTCCACCTCGACGAATAGGCTTCATCTCAATAGCTTTCGAGGACAGAATCTACATCAGAAAGGGGGGCATGTTAACCCTCATGGACACCCTATCACCTTTGACGGACGCCTTATCATCTATTTGAGTTATGGATCGGGCTTGTCGGTCCAACAGGTGTGTAGGTGATTGTCGATGAGAGTCGCACCACTTACCCCATTTTTACATGATTTTTACTATGATCAGCCATTGTGGGCGCTCATGTGTGAATGGGTTAGACTTTTACAAAAGTTCCATTTTGAACTGAAATCCTCATTCTTTGAGATGCATGCTAAGAAGTACTCTTGCTCTACATCTATCTATCTTCTTCTCCTTCGTGTACTCACGGGTGTGTGTATATGTGTGTGTGTGTGTGTGAGAGAGAGAGAGAGAGAGAGAGAGAGAGAGAGAGAGAGAGAGAGAGAGAGAGAGAGAGAGAGAGAGTATGTGATCGAGCATTGCGGAGACATAACGGCGGCTCGGCGGTTGAGCGTGGCAGCAGCGACGGCTCCTTCTTCTTTGCAACACAAAATCTTTCACGACGGAAAGCATTGAGAAGTGAGTGACACACCATTGCCTCTTTGAGCTTGCTAAGACTGTCTAGTTGTGTGCTTGCAACCATTCGTGGCTTGCACACAGTGTTTGGCAAGTTCCCATCCTTTGACAGGTGCAGCAAAGCACACAACGCGTCTCAAGGTTCTATGCAGTCCTTTGGAACGTGCAACTAGATTTCCATTTGAGACACGTTTCGACCCCCGTTTTGGAGTTAGAGTGCATTTGCAGGCAAAAATGCTAAGATTCGAGATTCTACAGATTTGCATACAGGTGGTGCATAAAGATTTGGTTTGGTTACAATGTGCACATATACTGTTAGCAGAGTGAAATAGGTGTATACACACAAATTGTGGTTACAATTGATGATCGGCTAGGGTTGAAAACATGTCGTCCAACAATAATGGGCTTAACCAGATTTTTAGTGAGAAGATGGACAAAAACAACTTCTGTGCTTGGAAATTCAAAATGACCAATTTTCTTATGGGTAAAGGTTATTGGGACTACATTGATGGAGAGCACACCACCATTGCCAAAGGAAGGTGTGAGTGCTGTGCAAATGAAGACATTTAAAGATTGGAACCAGGGAGCTTGAAAAGTCATGTACTGACTTTCTGTCAGTGTATAGGACACTATAATTGCGCCTATACAAGATGCTCATACTCCTAAGGACGCTTCGGACACCTTGCTGTCATTGTGGATGTGACAAACACAAAGGCAAGGAAGCTGCAGTTGAAGACTAGGCTGAATCCTATGCAAAAGAAAAACCTGTCCATCAATGACTATTCACTCAAGATAAAGAACATGTGTGAGTCACTTGCATTGATTGATGTTACAATCAATGATGATGATAAAGTAGAAGTCTATCTACGATGTTTGAGTCTTGAGTACAAGCAGTTTAAAACTGGCATCCATCTTCGGGAGAACATTTCCTTGTTTACAAATTTGGTGTCCTTATTGATTGTGGAGAGAAGGAACTTGAGGAACAGGTCCTTTTCAACAACAGATGAAGAGGACCTGGTATAGGTCATGGACGAGGCCGAGGAAGAGGCAACCACCAAGCACAACAACAAAACAACAAACATGGTCAAAACACAAGTGGTGGTCGATGAAACTTTCGAGGCAGGGGGAGTCCAAGAGGTCGTGGAAATACGCAACGCAATAATGCAAGTCAACATAGAAATGTAGTATGTTGGGGTTGTGGAAGACATGGTCACTTTGAACGTGACTGTCTAGACAGGAGGCAACAAAACAATTTTGCGACCAATAGCAGGAAATGCGAATGAGCCCAAGAGGCTATTTGTGGTGCAGCACATGCTGAATACTATGTCTGTAAATGTGGTAAAATCCAGTGATAATGTCTGGTATGTGGATTCCGCTGCATTGAATCACATGACTAGTCATGGTGAATGGTTCAAGGAAATACAGACTTTACAAAGACTTGGTTATGTAGAGACTAAGGATGATACTGCACATCCTATTATGCATACAAAAAATGTACCATTGTCTATGACAAATGGTAAAGTAAAGTACCTAGATGATATATTGCATGTACCCAACATTACGAAGAACTTGGTTTCTGTTGGGAAAATGGTTGAGCAGGGTTTGCAGGTTAGGTTTAATTCGGATGATTTCTTTGTCAACACAATGGAAGGTGTGACATTTTACTATTTATTGCAACTCACAAGTGGAAAAAGAATTAGCAGCTAGTGGACTATGTAAAAGGATATGACATTTTATGTATATTTAATTATTCAAGTGCTCTTTATGAGCTTTGGCCATTTATGACCGGCCGGCCAGTTTGTACTCACTTTGAGCATTCAAGAAATCTATAAGTAAATACGTGAAGGAGGAAACTGCTCACTCTTTCACGGGGGAGATGGCACCTAGTGTTTGCGTTGTTCTTCTCTCCTCTCCTCTCTTCTCTCACGTCGTGACGGCGTAGCACTCTGCTTTAGGAGGTGCATCTGCACGTTCCCTCTCACTCTCTCTCACTCTCTCTCTCTCTCTCTCTCTCTCTCTCTCTCTCTCTCTCTCTCTCTCTCTGTGTGTGTTCACGTTTGACGTTGATTATGTGCTACGGGATTTGCCAGGTAAGCAAATTTGTGCGTTTCATGGATTGCAATATGTTGTTTTTTGGTATTTTGTAGGGACACCGCACCTTCCGTTTGTAGCAGTGGTATCAGAGCTTGGGCTATGCTCTTGGTTAGAACAAGCAATCTCGTATGTGCATGATTTGCCTCCTCTCAAGAACTTAGATATATATGAACAATCACTAGAGATAAGTGCACTTGCCGAGATAAATTCTTTGTTTAAAATTATTCCTCTTTAATATTAATTGTTTCTTGTAAATCTTTGGATATTTCAATGCTAATCCTTCATTAATTTGTAAGTAATGAGAGATATCCAAAGTGGACAATAGAATTCACAATTTTGTATCATAAACAAAACGTAAATAGCATATATATATATATATATATATATGCACTAAGTAAATATTGATATAATTTGTTAATAGAGTAGTGGTGTACAAATGCTATTGTATATGATTAGGAAAAATTATGCATATACTTAATTAGATCGAGTACATATACTTTATGTAAAGGAAGAAGAAGATTTAGAGAGGTTTAAATGTGATAGGAATTCAACCTAGAAAGAAGAGGAGATTTGGCACCATCGAAGTAATGGACACTTAACTTTGTGGGGAACAACCCCCCAAAAACCCTTAAAAACCCACCCTCAGTAGTATGATAAGGAAGTTTTGCACCGATAAAAGGCCAAGGATAGTGGCGGACATATCATGATATGCTATGACGACTTGTCTTCATTCAATGACTCATTCAACGACGACAATTGCATGCATTAAGCATTGCAGTACCACCGGCCCCGCAACGCCCAACCATCAGGCAGAAAAAAAAACACTCGCTAGTGCCGTTACGTCAGTAGTCACCTAACTTTCTTTATCTCTCTCTCTCTCTCTCTCTCTCTCTCTCTCTCTCTCTCTCTCTCTCTCTCTCTCTCTGCGCATGCGCCCACAAACATACATGCTTGTGGCTCTCTCTCTTGGAGTGTTCAACTGTGTGTGTGTGTGTGTGTGTGTGTGTGTGCGCGTGCGCATACGCCCACAAACGTACCAAATTGCGACAGACGTACAACAACGGTACTCTCATTTTGGCACAACCATCCCCCTAGCATGGCATACATGACTACGGATCTCCCACAACATGATACGCCAGCCACTAACAGTAGCAACACATGTGCACAAATTTCTTTTGAACGGTGCAATATGCAGCTCACTTTCAGTGATGCAAAGCATTGGTTATATCTGTCTCTCTGTCTTTTTGTACTCTACCACTGCTCACGTGGGTTCATGTAGCGGTCAATTTTAAGCCACTTCAGTTGATTTTCATGCATGCGATCTGATAATGGCACCACATGCTTATTGGTTTGTTGAAGGGCAGTAGGCAGGTGGTTGATTACATGTTGTGCAAGTGATAAGGAGTAACTCAAAGGCAAAAATAGCGGTGCTCCACAAAAAGGAAAAAAAAGGGTGGTTGCATGCACAGGTCAAGTATGTGTGCATGGGAAAGCCCTTTTGCAGCACCCATAGCGCCGTTTTTTTTATAACACCACACACTCTACTTGAACCCTGTAGCACATGCAGCGGCTCTCAATCTCTCTCTCTCACTGCATTCTTTGCATGCCTTGCTCTCTCTTCTCCCTTATCAAGAACTGACAATGCCCACTCCTTTTCTTGAGGCAAGCAACACACACCTCAAGCCACACCAACATCCCTAAACTCTCTCTCTTCCTCTTACGCGTCTATGACGAACGATTCCTCTTCCTCATAGACATAGCCACCACTTTGCTAACCATGCAACAAGTTAAGACTAGCTTTTAATCTTAGACAGTTGCAGCACTCTCCTTTCGTCTCTCTCCATCTTGTTTTCTCTCACGCCCACCACTCTTGACATGTGCATGCACCACCAACTCGTAGCTACATGTGATAGGCATTATGTTAGCTGGAAAAAGCATGTGTTGGAGCAGGAATCGGAGCACTAATTGTAGGGGTTTTTGAGAGCACAAAGGTTAAGCTATTGGAAGCACTGTTTGTAGCTGATGTAGGGCAAGAAAATCCAACAAGGCCACCATGATTGGATGCTGGTAGTGCAAGTTTGTAGCAGCCTACAAAGTGCGCAACTATGGAAAGCTTGTGGTTGTTTGGAAGGTGCAGTTGGCAACCTTTTGTGAGGCGCTATGGGCAGCTTGTGAGGCATGCAAAGATGGCTGAGAAGGAGCGCTAATTTTGAGGGCACGAAGGCTACTAGAGGGCCTCAAGAATATTATCAAACCGATGCCAGCCTTTGCAATCATGTAGACAGCATGGGAAAGGGCCTAGCCTAAAGGGTGTAAAAGAGCAGAAGAGGAAACACGGCCCCAAAAGAGATCGGGATAATCTACCATGTGTGTGACGAAAGGTGATGCCCGGGAGACAAAAAAGCCCATGCTCGGGGACAATAGCGTTGGACTCAGCTGGGGCATTGTTTTGCGTTGCCGCAATAACATCTCTCTCTCTCTCTCTCTCTCTCTCTCTCTCTCTCGGAGGTATTAGCTGCTTGATGCAGCCATACAAGCTAGCCTATACATATTATAACCATCGCCTGCATGAATATTTTAGGCCACCACTATATGCCTGGTTCGCCACCCACTAACCACGATGAACCACAAAGCATGCGCCTTAACTGCCTTCACGATAGATCAATTAATTTACTTGCCTTAGTTAGTTCCCCCCTTCCCACCCCCCCCTTTTCCCAACCCCCATCAATATCCCTTAGCATCCTTATCATGAAGCACACCTTATATCCCCCCTGCCTTGTAATCAAGTCAGGCTTGCGACACAAAATTGACACATACCACTCACCAGTGCAAAGCGACCCCAATACGAACACCGTCTGGGGATACCACTATTGTGGATTCAATACCTCAACATTGTCAAGACGTCCCCACCTGTCCCTCTTTACTCATGCAACGTTAGATCACTGGTATGCAAATAGCCAACTGTAGCCTCTATGACCCTCATGATTGCCATATCATTTTAGGACAAAATAAAAATAAAGGAGGTAACTCAAACTGTCACACCCACCCAAATATCTTTGGTCCACATTATCCCTTGTGGAGAAGCTAATTTTATCTTCGTCCTTGGAAACATCCCAATATTACCAATTAATATATAAGTTTGGTTATTTATGTACTACCTTTTGCAAAATTGGAGCACAAGTTTTCATTTGTAATTTCCTATCAATCGGTTGTTTAAGCCTAATCTAAGATAAACACTACTTTTATTCCCAGTCATCTCGATATCCTTAGTTACGTGAAGCAAGCGGTGACGCTTGCATATTTACATCAACCAAACCTGTAAAATTTGAAATCAAAAAATATTGCTTTGTTGGAGTCAAATAACATCAAATTCTAGGCTTGAATGTTTTTGCATCTCTCAAGACCTACCTGTAGAGCTGGCTTTGTCAATTGAAATTAGGCTCAATAGTTCAATGTTGTAGGTTGAATGGCTAAGCCTAGAATGTTCAAAAAGTAATTATACTTGTTTTTTTGTCTAGAGTCCATGTGTAGATAATTGTTTGAATTAATTGAGAACATGTCCATTAAGTAACACTCGAGGTCTTTGTATAAGCAGCTTGACGCTTATTGCCAGAAACTAAGTGCATATGCTTCTTGAATAATCAAAACAATACAGATCACACGTATGTGATACTGGTAAGTGTATTTGCTCGAACTTGCTCCCTACCTGACACTACCTGGTCTTTCTATGATTTATTTCATCCATTCACGTTATAAAAAGTCATGATCTCATATGTAGGCCTTAAAATTTGTTGCAGTTATTATAAAATTGTGAAGATTTTCTTGATTTTGTCCTCTTCAAATAACTCAATATTGTTATATTTTACTAGTTGTTCATTAGAGTAGCATTGGACAACAACACCATTACCTTTATTAGGTTCACCACGCCAATTGTAAGGCAATACTAGTATCTGTCTTGATTGACCTTAACCATATGATTTTGATAATGATCTTCTATTTTTCATTTTTCTACCTAATTTATCATCTAAGATTTGCAAGAACCAATGCAAAAAATAATGTAAGGCAGTCAGATAAGTCATCTCCTTGTTTTATTTTGCAAAATTATTTTAAAATCTTGAGTGATCATATACTAGCCATCGTTTATTAGATTCTATGATACCTTTGTCAATCACAAATCTACACTCATCTATACCATACTACTTAGTGGTTGAGTATAATGACTCTCTCATACAGATTGTGCTACACTCATAAACGTGCCTACTAATACCATTCACAGAGACAACGCAACACTCTCTATACACAAATACGAACACATGTATTTAAAATACTCTATATCCTCGAGGTACGTACATCAAATACCTAACTCTTATTTTCATATTTTCTTTACCCACATTGCCTCATGAGCTACGAGCCCAACCATCTCTCACATTATGACTTAAGCTGGTACTAAATGAAGTTTAACATTGACATTACTTGTTGATATTAAGCTAAAGCATGAATTGAGTTGATTTGGGGCGATCTTCAACATTTGGTATATACACTAGCATTTCAACCTATTCTAATTCGATACCAGCTACATGTTTTGTAAACTTTATGTCTCGTCTAGTCCATTGGTCACATACACACAGATTCACCGATTTAGAAACTGTGTGTAAATGCTCATCCTGGTGTAGATTTGTTGATTTAGAAAAAACCCATTGTCCGTGATGATCCGCTGCTTTAGGCAGCACCCTGACAAATGTAGATTCACTATTCTAAACAATACTAATTACAAATTCGTCAATTTATGCATCATTAGTGCAGATTTTCCAATCTATGCAGCACGTCTTATTGGTGTAGATTCGTCAATTTAGGCAACATCGATCACGAAATCATGCTGCAGTAGCTGGCCACCATTGTCCTTAGTTGATTTTGTTACCTGGGTATATGTTGGGGGCATATATTTGGATTTGGATTATATTTGGATTTGACATTGGATGTAATGGAATTGAACTTGAGATTGATGAGAATCGATTTATTGAATGATGAGTGATATCCTGATACATCAGGGTATGACATATACTGCTTGTTCTAGTGGTATGGGACACTAGAGTAGGTAGTATATGGATGACAACATGCATAAACAACGTTGTTTAGTTTAATAATTTTTTTCTTTTATTATGAGATGTTCCTAACACAAAATACTAATCACTGTTTTTGACCAATATAGTTTGCAGTTTCTTATTGAGGACAATTGCTTTTCAAATGAGAGGTATGTAATGAAATTGATATTTAACTATTTATTGTAGCTGACAGGTGGAAAAAGAATTAGCAGCTAATGGACTGTGTAAAAGGATATGGCATTTTATGTTTATTTTATTATTCAAGTGGTCTTTATGAGCTTTGGCCATTTATGACCGGTCGGCCAATTTGTACTCACTTTGAGAATTCAAGAAATCTATAAGTAAATATGTGCAAGAGGGAAACGCTCACTCTTGCATAGGGGGAGATTGCACCCAATGTTTGCGTTGTCCTTCTTTCCTCTCCTCTCTTCTCTCACGCCATGTTGGTGTAGCACTCCGCTCTTGGAGGTGTAGGGATCGGAGAGCACACACACAAAGAGCCAACACGAAGAAGGAGATAGACACAGTGTGTGGCGGGGCGGTACTCACACTACAATGTGTAGTTATGAGTATAGTTATTATGAATGAGTAAATGAATGGCTGTACATGGGCGGCTGAACAACGGGCAGCCGGGCACACGGGCCTTTAACCCAACAATCTCCCACTTAAAGGCAGTGTGCCTTTAAAGTGGCCAAAGTACAGCAAAAGAAGTCAAGCCATACCCATCAGCGATCTACAGTGTGCAAACCGCTGTGAGGCTAACGACTTCGTGAGTAGATCAGCAGGGTTATCGTCAGTGTGTACCTTGACAAGCTCTATGCGCTTGTCCTCTAGCACCTCTCGTATGAAGTGATACCTCACCTCAATGTGCTTTGTCTTCGCATGGAAGACAGGATTCCGTGCCAACGCTATGGCACTCTGGCTATCACAATTTAGAATCGGAGCATCACAAGCCATACCAAGATCTCCCACTAGTCGTGAGAGCCATACGGCCTCCTTGGCAGCCTCAGTGGCAGCCATATATTCAGCCTCTGTAGTGCTCAAAGCAACGCATGGTTGTAAACGTGATGCCCACGAAACCGGTCCACCTGCAACTGTGAACACATAGCCGCTAGTAGACTTCCTCGAGTCCACGGACCCTGCATAGTCTGAATCTGTATATCCGCAAACAGACATATCCTTCTCACCATAACATAGGGACAACTCTGAAGTCCCTCTCAAGTATCTGAGAATACCTCTCACTGCATCCCAATGACGCTTGCCCGGGTTAGACATGTACCTGCTAACCACACCAACTGCATGAGCAAGATCTGGACGCGTAGCCACCATGGCATACATCAAGGAACCAACAGCTGACGCATAGGGAATCTGAGACATCTCTGTAGTCTCCAAATCTGTCTGAGGGCAGTCATCATGGCTGAGTTTTACATATGGAGGCAACGGGGTACTAATGGCCTTCCCCCCTTCCATATGAAAACGCTCAAGCACCCTGTCAATGTACTCTTTCTGACTAAGAAAGAGCATCTTGCGAGAACGATCACGAGTGATCCGCATACCCAAAATATGACTGGCATCCCCAAGATCCTTCATGGAAAAGGTCTCATGTAGCCTATGTTTCAAGGCATCCACATCAGAAATACACTTCCCTGCGATCAGCATGTCATCCACATACAAAACCAAAACAATAAGACTACCATCTGCAGCCTTGCTAGTATAGAGGCATGGGTCCTCATAACTGCGTACATAGCCCAATGAACTCATGAATGCATCAAACTTACGATACCATTCACGAGATGATTGCTTCAGCCCATACATGGTCTTAAGAAGCCGGCATACCATCTTCTTTGAACCATGAATAACAAACCCACTTGGTTGCTCCATGTACAAATCCTCGTGCAAGTCCGGATGTAAGAAAGCTGTTTTTACATCCATTTGCTTCAACTCCATGTCTTCTGTAGCTACCAAAGCAAACAACATACGCAAAGTAGACATCTTCACCACTGGGGAGAAGATCTCGTCAAAATCAATGCCCTTCTGTTGCTTGAATCCTTTAGCCACAAGCCTTGCTTTGTACCTAGGCTTTGCATCCATTGAACACAGTTTTATCTTGTAAACCCACTTGCATGGTAGTGCCTTCTTACCCTTTGGCAAAGGAGTAAGCTCCCACGTTTCATTTTGGATCAACGAATCCATCTCTGACTGCATAGCCTGCTCCCACTTGAGCTTGTCAACACTAGACATGGCCTCATCATAACATGATGGCTCCCCACAATCAGCCAACAATACATAATCCATAGAAGGCACAAAACGCTGAGGCTGTCTTGCACGCCGCTCTGAACGCCTCAAAGACTGTGCAGGAGGTGCATCTGGCTGTCCCACATCTACATGATCTCCCAACAAGGGCTGATCTGGCTGTCCCACATCTACATGATCTCCCAACAAGGGCTGATCTCCCACTGGAGGGTCAATGGGCTGCCCACGAGCAGCCATGGGACCATCATACCGATGTCCATCCTCCTCAAATATCACACGCCGAACCTCAACCGTTCGCGGTGATGCTCTATACATAGAGTCCTCATGAAAAACAACATCATGGCTGCGCACAATCTTCCTGTCAATAGGATCCCACAATCGATAACCCATCTCACCAGAGCTACCATAACCCAAGAAGATACATCTCTTGCTCTTTGGATCCAATTTGCTGCGTTTTGCCTTAGGTACATGTACATAAGCTTCACAGCCAAAAACACGAAGGTGACCATACGAAGGTGTCAAACCTGTCCATACCTCTTCAGGCACTTTGAAGCCCAAAGGAACACTAGGTGAACGATTTATCAAATGCACAGAAGTGGCAACAGCTTCAGCCCAAAATCCATTTGACAAACCAGCCATAGAAAGCATACTACGGACTTTTTCCTGTATAGTCCTGTTCATGCGCTCTGCCACACCATTTTGAGGAGGTGTATAGGGAGCACTAAGCTCGCGCCGTATACCCTTCTCAACACATAATGTTGTGAAAGCATGAGACATAAATTCACCCCCATTGTCCGTACGTAAGCACTTCAACTTACAACCTGATTGGTTCTCAACAAGAGCCAACCATTGCTTAAATATATCAAACACCATATCCTTCTTACGAATGGGGTATGCCCATACCTTCCTGCTAGCATCATCAATGAACGTAACAAAGTACATAGCACCTCCAAGAGAAGCATTGGGCATCGGCCCACATACATCACTATGCACCAAAGCTAGCTTTTCCAAAGATCTGTGTGGAACACTTTTCTTATGAGAAGACCGAGCATGTCGACCATAAAGGCAATGCTCACAAAACTCAAAACCACCAAAATCTGAAACGGGAATGTAATCCGCACGTGCCAACAACTTCATACCTTTTAGTGACATATGCCCCAAACGCTGATGCCATAAAGAAGCAGGAGGTTGCTCAGTGATCCCCACAATGTGATCAGCCACACTAGCTACACAAAGGGAATACAACGTATTCCTCTTAGCACCTTTAACCAAAACAAGGCTGCCCTTAGTGATCTTCCAACCTCCATCACCAAAAGATACATTGAAACCAAGTGAATCCAACTGACCCACACTAATCAAGCTTTTTGCAAGAGCCGGCACATGATGCACACGCTGCAAGACAAACGTAGTAGAGTTTGGCATAGCCAAATGAATATCCCCAATGCCATGAATCTGCATAGAACGCCCATCGGCAATCCTGACAGTACCTGTGCTCGAAGCATCATAGTCATGAAACCACGACCTATGAGGCGTAACGTGAAAAGAAGCACCACTGTCAATGACCCAATCCATAGGCATACTACGCTCATGAGTGAGAAGAAAAGCGTCATCAAAATAGGATGCAAGCAACACATCACCAAGCTCTTCACTAATAGCACTAGTCGGAGCACATACATGGTCATCTTGAGAGCTACACTCTCCCTGTGTTGCATTTAACTCCTCAATCTTGACATTGGATTTAGGCTTGTCCTTAGCATCATGGTCTTTCTTCTTACCATCTCCATTTTCCCTTTTCCACTTGTAGCAATCCTTTTTGAAATGGCCTTTTCTACCACAATGGAAACATTCCACATCCTTTTTACTTGTGCCTGCACGGGACCTGCTTCTAGATTTACCCCTGTTGGACTTATACTTGTCCATAGTCCTGCCTCTGACAACCATTGCACTAGAAGACTTATTACCTGCATTATTCTTTCGATTAATCTCTTCCGTGAGAAGACTAGACTCCACATTAGTACTTGTCAACTCATTCGCAAGAACCGAGTTACTTATGGCTTTCCTAAATGTGTCCCATGACTCAGGCAACGTGACAAGTAAAAACATAGCTTTTACATTTTCCTCAAACGTAATTTCCTGCGTAGCAAGTTGGCTGAAAATTATATTGAACTCATTCAAATGCGCATTCATGGAAGCACCTTCCTCCATTCGCAAATCAATAAGCTTTTTAATCCAATACACCATAGAAGCAGCCGAATGCTTATCATACATATCGCAAATCCGCTGCCATAGCTCATAAGCTCCACCCTGTGCATCTTTCACATTGTAATAAACAGACTTTGAAAGGGAAAGCCTAATGGTAGACCTGCACATCTCATCCAACTCCTCCCAATCATCCCTCTCCATGTTCTCTGGCTTAACTCCCTGCAACTTTAGAGGTCGAATCTGTTTCTTCTGCACCAAGACATCCCAAATCTGATCTTTCCAATATGAGAAGTTAGCACCATCCAACTTCTCAATATTGAAAACTGTGTCCTCTTTAGTGCCCATTACAACAAGAATGCAACAATGAGAAACCTGTAACCAACCAACAAACTGCCACAACAAAGTAGTGTTGCAAATCTGACAACACCTGCTGCTCAATCAAAGCGCATAGAGTATAAATCAGCCCATAATATGGTCAAAAAACGTACGTAGAAATCCACAAACAAATGCATAAACCCGTGACACCTGTAACTCAACCGGCCTAGGCAAACTGTGCCACAAAATGCATCAACAATGAGCTGTCATAGAGGCATAAACATACTCCATGTCTGAATAACCACAATAGAGACATAAGCTGACCAAGCTTACACAAATCCGTGAGCATAAATGGATCCAAGTGAGCATATAACCAATGCACAAGCTCAGCGAAGTCCAATCTCTACTGTCAACCAAGTACCTGTCCGTACTCAAACCGCAACACTGCAAGCAAGAGCAAACCCGCTCTATGTATAAGTGAACCAAATCTCCACAATATCATGCATAAAGAGTGTCTGTCAAACTGCCATATCCACATCCATCAACATACATAGATGATGTAAACCTGTAGCTCAAGAAAACGCATAAACAGACTGCCCAGAAGAGTAGAAGCTGCCACTCAAACCACAACCATATGCATGGCTGTCCCACAGTCAAAATACATGTTTTGTAACCACAGAAGAAACCTGTATCCAAAGCTCCCTGTAACCTGTAACCTGTACCCGTACCTGTACCTGTACCTGCACCTGTACCTGTACCTGTAGTCGAAGAAGACAATGTCGCCAAACTCCCACTCTATCTGTGTGTATGAGGCCACTCCAAGAAGAGGCTACACACTCTCAAATGAGCTGTGGGCTCACGTAAGTGGAAGACACTACAACAATGGCACCTGTAATGGCTATGGAAGCTCTGGCAGCAGAAAACTACCAAAGAGAGATGAAAAACGTAGCTCCTAGTCTGTAGCTCGGATGGGATTTCTAATGGCACGAATGGCTCCGAAAGGGGGGTTAAACCCAAGGACACCTGATGAAAATACTCGCAGAGTGCTGAACCTTCCAATGCCAAGCTCAGAAAAACCTTCTGCTCTTTGGAAATGCGCGCGTGCGCGAAACCGAAAAACGGCAATGAAACAGCAGCAAGTTTCAACACACTCAACAATGATGATGAAGCTCTCAATGCTCTCACTACCAAGCTCTGATACCACTTGTAGGGATCGGAGAGCACACACACAGAGAGCCAACACGAAGAAGGAGATAGACACAGTGTGTGGCGGGGCGGTACTCACACTACAATGTGTAGTTATGAGTATAGTTATTATGAATGAGTAAATGAATGGCTGTACATGGGCGGCTGAACAACGGGCAGCCGAGCACACGGGCCTTTAACCCAACAGGAGGTGCGCCTGCACGTGCCCTCTCGCTCTATCTCGCTCTCTATCTCTCTCTGATCGTGTTTGACATTGATTATGTACGGGGATTTGCCAAGTAAGCAGATTTGTGCATTTCATGGATTGCAATATGTTGTTTTTCGATATTTTGCAGGGACACCGAGCCTTCGTTTGTAGCAGAAGGGTGGTTGCACAAAGGAAGAAAGTGGGTTTACTTTGGATGTAAATGTGCCCGACGTAAATGTTGCCATGTTTGCATGTCGAGGTGCAAGTGTTGTTCGAGACATTGAGATTTGGCATAAATGTATTAATCATGTAAATTTGCAGAGGAAGAAAATGATGCAAACCAAAGAGATGGTTACATGTTTGCCTATATTTAGAGTTGTTGAAATGCAAAAAGTTTGTGAAGCTTGTCAATTTGGAAAGCACACAAAAGCATCCTTTCCTCATGATAAGCATGTAAGCAAGAATGCATTGGATTTAGTGCATACAAATGTATGGGGCCCAACGAAGACTGCATCTATGGGTGGATGTAGATATTATGTGAGTTTCATTGATGACCATACAAAGAAGGTATGGGTCTATTTCATAAAGCAGAATAGTGAGGTCTTTATGAATTTTCCAAATGTCAAAGTTATGGTTAGAAAATAGATTGGAAAGCATGTAAAGTGCCTGCGGTCAGATGGAGGGGGAGAATACTTCTCCAATGAATTCAATGGTTTTCTCAAAAAACATATTTTTTAGAGGCAGTTTTCATGTAGGTATACTCCGCAGCAAAATGGTGTTGCTGAGCCAAAGAACAAGCACATTGCAGAAGTTTCTAGAGCATTGATGAATGAGAAGAACATGCCTCATTGTTATTGGACTGAGGCTGTTGCTACATGTGTTTACATTATGAACATGACCCCTACTGCTGCAGTACATGATATGACACCTGAAGAAAAGTCAGTGGTGAAAAACCAGATGTGTTTAGATGTATCACTTATGTGCATGTGTTGGATAACCTAAGAAGTAAGCTTGATTCAAAAGCAAAAAAATGCGTGTTCATTGGTTATTCCCTTGAGCAAAAAGGGTACAAGTGTTACAATCCTGTCACGGGTAAAGTGAGGGTGAGCAAGGATGTCATTTTTGATGAAATGGAAAGTTGGTCTGCTGATGTAAAAGATGTTGATGTAAGAGAAAATGTGGTTGCAAAAAATATAGGTGTGCAATCACAAGTATTGAGTGGGCCGCAAGGGTTATCTAGAGAAGGTCATGGTGAGAAGCCATGGAGTGACAGGTTACGTGAAGGATTGAGTCCTACTAACTCTTCAAATGTATTTAGGAAAGGGAAGGAAAAAGTTGATGATGCCTCTAAGTTGCCAAATTTGAGTGCTGGTTATGATGATGGCGGTAGCAGTGGTTTTGAGCAGAGTTTGGATGAGGACTTTGGCATACCCTTTGTGAAGACTTCGGTTGCAAGAAGGATGCAAACAGGGAACAAGGCACTTGGAAGTGATCCTGGACCATGCAGGTTGGCGAAAAAAGTAAGAAATGTTGTGCACAGATTGACTTATGACAATTATGTGGCTTGTCATTGTGCATATATGGCGAAGATTATAGAGGAGGTAGAATCCACATGTTTTGAGGATGCTCTCAAGGATGAAAAATGGTGGTAAGCTATGGATGAAGAGATGGATGCACTTGATGCAAATGGAACATGGGAATTGGTGCCTTTACCAAAAGGCAAAAAGGAAATTGGATGTAAGTGGGTTTACAAAATAAAGTATAATGTTGATGGTAGTGTGAGCAGGTACAAGTCTAGGCTTGTAGCCAAAGGTTATGCACAAACTTATGGGATTGATTATGAGGAGACATTCAGCCCCGTAGCCAAGATGGCTACCATTCATGTGTTTATTGTAGTGGCTGCCGCATTAGAATGGGTGTTGAAGCAAATGGATGTAAAGAATGCATTTTTGAATGGAGACTTGGAGGAAGTTGTGTATATAGAGTAACCACAAAATTATGCAAATTTGAGGTTACGTGACCTTGTATGCAGGTTAAAGAAAGCATTGTATGGGCTGAAGGAAGCACCTCTAGCTTGGTATAAGAGGATGGTGGCGTTCCTCAATTTGTTGGGCTTTGAGAAGTTTGATGCAGATCATTCATTGTATGTGCAAAAAAATGAGGCAAGAATTATGGTGAAATGTATTTATATGGATGATCTGATTGTTGGAGGTGATAATGCGGCTGAAGTAGAGAGTGTGCATACTCTACTTATGGAGGATTTTGACATGAGAGACTTGGGAGACTTGCGGTATTTCTTGGGCATTGAAATTATTTGCACAAAAGAGGGTGTATGGCTGTCACAAAGACAATATGTGATTGATATGTTGAAAAGTATGGTATGGCTGATTGTAAGCCGATTACAATGCCCTTAGATCAGAATTTGAAGTTGGGGAATGATGTAGATCAAATGCTTGAAAATGCTACAAAGGTCACCTAAAAAAGCATCGCAAATCTCCCTTAAATATTCCCTAAAAGTAGTGTTGATTAATCTTTGGAATGTAGCAAAGACATTAGTTAAACCAAAAGCCATAACACGAAATGCGAACACGCCAAATTCAGTTATAAAAGTGGTTTTAGCTTGGTCCTCTAACACAATCGTGATTTGATTGTAACCACAACACCCATTCTAAAAATCTGTAAGCTTCCTTTTTTGCGATTCTCTCAAGCACATGTTCCGAATATGGCAAGGGATAATGATCTCTTCTAGTGGCAACATTAACCTTCTTGAGATCCACACACACTCTGAGTTTCCCATTCTTTTTTGACACAATAACTAAAGAGAGGGTCTTAGTAGGCGACATCGACCTTGAGTACGTGGCAACGGATAAGCAAGCTGCAGATATCTTCAAGAAGGCCCTTGGAGTAGAGAAGCTATGGCAATTTTGAGAGATGGCGTTGAGATTGAGGGAGAGTGTTGACATGTCAAGCTCAACTCTTGGATGACTACCACTGATAGTCATCATCACTGGCGTGCCTTGGCGGATATGCATACCTTTGCCAGTGATTGTACAATTGTACTACACCGAGTTCGTCTACCTACTGGAGTGATGACACACTTATCTATTCACCTCACTCGATGTACTTCAAAACCTTTAACAATGATCCACACACCCTTGGAAACAAGTACATGTTGCATCACGTAAATCCCGATGTAAGCCCACAATGGATAGTTGTCTCCATCTAATTTGTCATCAGCAAACAACTTCTTGAACACATGATTGCTCTCATCCATTGTGAAAGATTGAACCTGATGTAGAAAATGCCCAAACTGACTAGAAACCTTGAGGTAGGAAGTGAAAAGAAATTGTCCGTGCTGTATATGACCACACGGCTTGGAGATGGAGAAGAAACTCAAGGCACTCAACAAAGAATACATTACTTGGTGTGCAAATACAAGATAAGATAACCTTAGAGTGATGGGCGTATATACAAAACCCGATGGAACTCTTGGTGAGAGAAAAAAGTGCCTCAACAATCCTAAGTGTGTTTATACACATCACTACTATATAAATGGTAACAGTGTAATCACAGCGTATGCAAGAATGAGATTATTATTTATCAGCGTTCTCGGCTCCTTAGTTTCTAATGCAGGTAATTAATAAGGGCAATATATCTTCAAATTTCATATAGACAAATAGTGCCTTCGTAAGTTCTCTGCCCCCCCCTCTTATCGAGTTGGGGAAATTGTCTGTCGACGACCATTGCTAAGCATAAGATCGCTTTGTACCCACCATGGGTGCGTCTCTGCGTGGCTCCAGTACGGACCAAAGAGCCTGCATACGTTCCTGCCTTACGTATTTCATGGAATCTGCACAGCCCAGGGAGAAGAAGAAGAAGAGGCGGTGGAGAAAGAAGCACATGCTGGTAGTCATACCCATTGGAGAATGCACAAGTTAAGCTCTTTGCCACAAGAAATACTGCCTCATCGCTCCATCTATGACTCCTCCCAGTTGTTAGACAGATGCAGTGAGGAAAAAGATGGCTTGTACGCACTGCGAGTACATGCATACATGGCTGCAAGTGGGCTTGATGCTCTAGAGACACCGGGAAATCGCCTTGTATGCATTATGGGAACATCAGGCTGCATGTCTGATGCCCAACGTGTTTTTGACAGGCTCATCTTTCAGGATCAATTATCATGGGATACTCTCATTAGGGGTTACTTGAATTGTGGGCAGCTACATGATGCTATCAAGTTGTACATAAGAAAGCAGAAGTTCGTTTCTTTTGATACAGATAGCCACACTACTGTGGCCTTGTTGAAGGCATGTGCGAAGCTCAAGGATCTAGGAAGTGGTCTTGAATTACAAACATGGATTGTTTATGCAGGGTTGCTTGAGGTGGATGCCTTTATTGGCAGCTCCCTTGTTGATATGTTTGCTAAGTGTGGTTCACTTACTAATGCACAACAAGTCTTTGTCAGACTTCGAATTCGAAATGCGGTTTGCTGGAATGCACTCATAGCTGCATTTGTGAAGTGTGGTCATAGTGAGCAAGCACTACAGCTTTTCAAGCGAATGCAGTTGGAGGGCATCTCTCCGGATGCTGTAACATTCATATGCAGCCTGAAAGCTTGTGCTAATGTAGGGTCCGCGGACATGGCTCATGATATTCATGAACTTATCAAAACTAGAGGGTTTCATGAAGGTGACCTTGTTGTTGGTAACACGTTGGTTGATGTCTTTGCCAAGCTTGGTTTGCTTGACAAGGCACAGCGATTGTTTGACAGCCTACCACTACGAGATGCAATTTCATGGAATTCATTAATCACAGGTTATGTTGAGCATGGTCATGGTGATAAAGCAGTTGAGTGTTATGAAAAGATGCAGGGTGCTGGCATAGCACCGAATTCAGTCACCTATATTTGTGCCATGAAAGCTTTTACTAGCATTGGGGCACCTAGCAAGGGTTTAGAAATACATGGTGAGCTTGAAAGATTGGGGCTTTTGGAACAAGATTGTGCTTTCGGTAATACCTTGGTTGACATGTATGCACAAGGTGGTTGGTTTTTAAAAGCAAAAGAGGTTTTTGACAAACTTCCAGTTCGAGACATTGTTGCTTGGAATGCGCTGATTGCAGGGTATGCGGAGTATGGGAATGGTAAGGAGTCACTTAATTACTATGAACAGATGCAGCATGAGCGAGTCACTCCTGACTCTATCACACTTGTTTGTAGCTTAAAGGCATGCGGCCTAGTAGGAGCCATAGACAAGGGCAGAGAGATTCATGCTGAGATTGAAAGAGGGGGTCTTGCAAAGAATAATCAGGTTGTTGGTAATGCTGTGGTTGATTTCTATGCGAAATGCAGCATGCTGCACAGAGCACGAGAGGTCTTTGATGCTCTTCCAGGTCGAGATGTAATTGCATGGAATATAATGGTTGCAGGGTATGCTGAGCATGGTTATTGTGAAGAGGCACTCAAGTGTCTAGATGCTATGCAGTCACATGGTGTTTTTCCAGATAATGTCACTTTTGTGTATGGCTTAAAAGCTTGTAACAGTGAGATTTCCATTAGAAGGGCTAGACACATACATGCTGAGATAGAAAGGCAAGGGCTTTTGGAGAAAGACCCAGTGGTTGGGAATGCCTTGCTTGACATGTATTGTAAGTTCGGTCTTCTCTCTATAGCACAAGAACTGTTCGACATACTTCCAGTTCAGGATCATTTCTCATGGAATACATTAATAGCAGGATATGCTGAACATGGAACTGGCGAGGAGGCTCTTGATTGCTTTGAAAGGATGCAGTCTCAAGGTGTCTCTGCAGATGCTGTCACATTTCTCTGTGGGCTGAAAGCCTGTGGAGGTGTGAGAGCCCTAAGCAAAGGTAGCAAGATGCATGCGGAGATTGAACGAAGGGGGCTGCTGATAGAAAACCATCCTATTGGGAGCACATTGGTTGATATGTACGGAAAGTGTGGTGCAATTGTGAAGGCACAAGAAGTGTTTGATCGGCTTCCATTCCGTGATTCTATCGCATGGAATGCACTACTTGCAGGTTATACTGAACAGGGGTGTGCGGAGGGGACACTGAAGTGTTTACATCAAATGCGACAAGGAGGAGTTCCTCTCAATGTTGCCGCAGTTGTCTGCAGCCTGAAAGCATGTGCACGCATAGGAGCAACCAGTGAAGGCCAACGGTTACTCGCTGAGATAAAGCAAAAGAGGTTTCTGGAAAGGAATTATCTTGTCAGCAGTACACTAGTGGATATGTGCGTAAAGTGCAACTCCATTGCAAAAGCACAGGAAATGTTTGACCAACTTTTGGTCCGAGATGTAGTGTCATGGAATGTGCTAATGACAGGTTATGCTGAGAACGGGCAAATCGATGAAGCGTTGACATGTCTCAAGAAAATGCAGCACGAGGGTGTGGCTCCTGATGCTGTTACATACATCAGCAGCTTGAAAGCTTGTGGCACTATGGGGGCTACACTTAAGGGACAGGAAATACATACTGAGATAATGATGAAAGGGCTGTTGGAAAGAGAACCAAGTCTAGGAAACACCTTGATTTACATGTATTCTAGGTGTGGCGCAATTATGATGGCACAAAGAGTGTTTGACAAGCTGATGACCAGAGATGTGGTTTCATGGAACACGCTTATTGCAGGATATGCCCAAGTTGGGCAAAATGAGGGTTTATTCTGTACGTTCAGTGACATGTTGGGACAAAGAGTTAAGCCAGATCTGATCACCTTTGTTATTGTTCTTAATGCATGTAGTCGCTCCTGTCTGTTTCATGAAAGTCACTCCTATTTCGAGGCAATGAGTACGCACCATGGGATTGTTCCATGCCTTGAGCACCATTCTTGCGTAGTTGATCTTCTTGCGCGTGCAGGCCAATTAGATGAGGCTGCAGCAATAATCAAGAAAATGCCAATTTGTCCAAATGTGGTTGTGTGGCATGCGCTGTTGGGTGCTTGTAAAAGTTGGGGAAATGTGCAAGTGGGAAGTCAAGCCTTCAGACAGGCAGTAGACTTGGATGACCAAGACTCTGCAGCGTATGTCCTGTGGTCTCATATCCATTCAGATGATATAGCTGATCAGAGAGCAAATGGAAGTTGAAAGCATTCATAGCATCATGAGGGTGGTAATTGGTGAGGAGGGCAAGGGGTAATCCCTAGCATTTGAGAGCCATGGCATTTCTAGGCATTCAGAAGAGATGGAATATGGTTTGCAGGCTGTTGTGCTTTTTTTGAAAAGCGAGTTGCTTTTTGGTTGTTTCCTGAAAAAGCAAGTGCTTGCATTTGTGCACGTGAGTACGTTCGAGGATGCCTGAGAAGTGTGTGAGCAAGCATTTAATTAAATGACAGTATCTTCAGTATCTCTTGCAGTTTTTTAAATAGTAATGGTCACCCACTTTTAAAGAGTGGGCAGCCCTCTCCAAGTTTGAGCACTAGAAAAGTCAGCACCACCCTCCTTTTTTAGCGAGATCCCCTCTTGCTCTCTCTTGATAGCCCCATTTTACCCCCTTATTTTGGTCTCCCTAAAAGTGCCGGGCAACTCCCTAATATTTACATGCTTCTCTCACTGATGAAAGCAGGCCCTGCCACCTCTCATGGCAACGGTTTTTGAAGTGTCGGCAGACCTCCACCGAGATTCAGCTGCAACGAAGCATCGGGTTCATGCGACGAGTTTGTACCTGGAGGTTGCCTTTATGTGCCAAATGTTGCAGGTGATATTCTATCGTGAGATTCATGGAGTTAGCCAGTGCAGGAGAAGCTTACAGCCTCTGCTCGAGGGATTCCAAGATCGAAATCTGAGACGACTAAGAGCGGGCTTTGTTTGATGGTGGGATGGCCAACACACGATAATTCAGCACTGATGTCCTTTTTGCCTTCTATGTCTGGATGGAACTTCAAGTTCTTCTTCTGGTGATTGGGCAATAGGTGGGATCTATTCTAGGATGCTGTGGAGAAATTTTTTAGATTGTTTTGTCAACAGTATTTTTGAAGCCACTACGTTCTCGACTTCGGTTGATTGGCCAATATGGCCTCAACTTCTTTGGTTGACACTGCTATACTCCCTGTAGTCTCCATGTATATTGAGTTCCAAAGTGGGAAGCATCTGTTTCCTATTGAGAATTACTTCGTGCTTCAACAAGGGAAGGGGCAACATGGGATCATCGAAGACCATCACAACATTCTCAGGTTTCATGTGTTTCACAGGTGCTGGTGTAAGCAAACTAAGTTCCCAATACAAATACCTATTGATGTAATGACTTTCTTCTTCTATCCAGCTTGGACCCTGAGGTGCCCTCCTCCATAATACACAAATGGGAGGTTGTTGGAAAGTTCTGTGGGTCTATTAATGCCTCTCCTACATTCGGAAAGTCTTTGATTGGAGAGTCAAAAATTTCCAGTACAAGATTTATGGTGCAGGACTTCCTTGTTGGCTTCTATTTCTTTGAATTTTCAATGAGCATATCCTTGGCCGGTAGTTGCACATCCAACTCTATTATTTGCTTCACTTTATCTGCCAGGTTACAACCTTTTTGCTTCTTGAAAGATGGCCACTTCATTGATAATCTCTTAACACTAGTGAATGATTGCAAAATCATGCATATATTGAACCCTAAGCCTAACCATGGCTCTAGGAATCAATAGAAATCTTGACGGTTAGATTTGGGGGTAGTTGATGGATCCTGATCCGTTTAACCACAGGGGTCTGTTTTCCTAATCATGTAGAAGCTTCTCTTGAAGTTTTGGCCCAATTTGGACAACCTTGCCAATTCACTTTATCTCAAACAAGAAATTCTTTTTAATTTTTGTCAAGATTTGAGTTTTGATGGACTTTGGTGATTCCATTTTTCTTGGAATCGCTTGAGGTGCTCTGCGTTGGCTAGTAAATGAGATCTATGATTCAAAGTTCTAGTAGGGGGTGGACAATGGATCCACGATTCATGCAAACTAACCAAAGTGAAGCCAAATCATGTCCTCTGTGTTCCTAGTGCCCAATTAGGATTGCCATAGTCCTAGCATTTTGAATCTAGTTACCGTTGGTTTTTTAAATAGTTTTCTGTCCTGTGTTTGTACATTGTCTCTTGGAGTCAAGACACTTAGGTGATGCCAATCACTAGAGTCATGTGCTTTTGTCAGACACTTATAGCTACTTCAAAAGGCTCCAACGATGGATACCCAATGCTTTCCGCATCGAATTAGTGCAGGGGTTCCTACCAGCTCTGGTTCTGACACTACATGTAAATAGTGTTCAAAATTTTTACAATTTCCCTCACTGGGTATAGATCTCAAAGCCATGAGTAGATTGAGACCTTTCCTTACACACTTGAGTATGGTGGAAAACTGTTCGTTCTTAAAAGCAATAAAATGCAACAGAAAACTAGAACGAGCACCTTCAAAGCTCGCCTATCTATCGCTGCCCAAGTGATATGAACTCCCCAACCCCACTCACACCCTAGCGGTATCTTTCTATTGAAAACGTGCAATTCCTTCTTACACTTTTTCCTAGTATCTCTTCTCAAGTTTTCATAATGTGGTGACCAAAAACCTACATGCAAAAACCGTGTATGGCAATAACTACTTTTCTATCGTGATTATCGATGTGTATCTGTGGGAATTAGGGTTGCAGAGAAACACACATAGCTTGGAGAAGATGAAGAAGCTCAAGGCACACAATAGAGAGTGTATTGTTAGTGCACCAATGGAAAGATAAGTCAGCCTTCGAATGATGTGCATATAAACAATGCAAGGGAAAAAAAATGTCCGAGTGAGGAAAAAAGTGGCTCGATGGTCATAAGAATGCTCACACATATCACTATCATATATATGGTAACAAATCCCCCTTGGGAGTGATGAGGTGAACGAGAGCTAACATAGTGTGTATAGGGAAGTGCCATGCCCTAAGGACATGATCAATCCACAACAAAGGGAAGGAAGCCCAAAGCTTTGTGAAAAGCTTTGAACTTCTTACGAGGCAATGCCTTTGTGAACAAATCTACAAGGTTGTCCTGTGTCGGCACATAAGCCAAGCTGATCTCTCCTACTGAGAGTGTCTCTCTGACATAGTGATAATGCACCTCTCAATGTGCTTTGTGTGAGTATGAAAACTGGGTTCCTTGCAACTAGCAATGCACTCTAACTATCAGTGTAGATGATGTTGGTAGTGTCCTGTCCAACACCCAAATCAACCATAAGGTGTATGAGCCATACACTCTCAACTGTAGCTGTGAAGACTACCCTGTACTCAGCTTCACAACTAAAAGTGGCCACTACAAGTTTCTTTTTGCTCCACCATGATATGCATGAATTGCTGAGAGCATGAAACCAAAGCCACTTGTGGACACTCATATGTCATATCAACAAGCACAATCTAAGTCCGAAAAAGCATGCAAATTTGGCGACAGTGATCCCTCCTTGGGATAAAACAACCCAAGATATAAAGTGACACTTAAGTAGCGAAAGATCTTCTTAACAGTCTACCAGTACTTAGACCTTGGTCTATTCATAAGCTTGCTAACTTGTGAGACTGCAAATTGAATATCTGGCGTGGTATTGCATATATAAATAAGGCATCCAACAACAGTCTGATAAAGAGTGACATCGGCAAGATCACCAACATCATGAAAAATGAATTTCAAGCGTGTTTCCATGGGAGTAGCAATAGGTTTGCAGTTCTCCAAACTTACATAGTAATGTTTCTATGTAGATTGTTTGACACAAGGCAATACCTCCATCGCACTGCTTAAACTATATACCCAAGTAACGATGCAAAAACCCAAGTCTTTCATCTTGAAAGTAGCATTCAAATCAGCCTTGAATTCAACAATTTGTGTCTCATTCGGACTAGTAATCCGTTAGGAAATATGACGTAGCTAAATAGATATTTGAGTAGATTACTTAATGGAGAGAGATAGATTTCATAAACACGAGATTATAGAATAGAGAGAGAGAGAGAGAGAGAGAGAGAGAGAGAGAGAGAGTACACATGATATACGTGGTTCACCTAACGACGTCCACGGGAAAGCAGCCACTCAATGGCTTTAGTACTTCAAAAGAAGAAGTAGTTTACAAAGGGATTATACCCTTGATAGAGCTCTCACTTTGCTTCACTCTCACCACCTCACACTCACCTTGCTGCATCAACTTCACACTATGAAATGTGTGTAGAAATGACCTCCTTTAATAGGCCAAAAGGGCTGCCCTCTCTCATGAGAGGCAGCCATGTGTAGCTGCCCTTGTGTAGATAAGTCCAAATCGGGCCCTCCAATCCGCCCATGTGTGGCCACCCTTGAGAAGACAAGTCCACTTTTGAATTCGGCCACCGCCGGCCATTGAATTCGGCCACCAGCCACCATCGGCTATTGACTTCCGACCACCGGCCCCACTGGCCATTGACTACCGGCCACCGGCCAACCGACCAATCGTTTTCCGACCACTTTTCGACCGCCGTCCGGCCATAATATTCCGACGAAGGAAAAAAAGCAAGTGCATCAATGGTAAAAATATGTCAAGCGTGCGTAGCACTTAAATTTAAGCATAAGGTAAAGGGGTTAAGGATGGGGTTAGGTTAAGGGTTGAGAGAGGAACCAAACGCGTTTCGCTCCGTGAGGAGCTCATCAGTGGTAGGAAGTGGTAGTAGGTTTTAAAAGGAGTTCTAAAGAGGGAGGGGGAGTTTATATAGGAGGTGGGTTGGGGAATGACAAGAGGGGAGGGGGGAGGGGGGGGGCGGCGGGGAGTTTGTTTGGAAAATTGTGTCTAAAGGGGTTTGTAATTTGAAGATTTAAAGAAAGGTTAAGGGGAAGGGGGTGAGGGCAGAGGCTAGTTTAAGGGAGAGGTCTCCCCCCAAAAAAAGGGGGGGGGGGTGTTTCAAGAAGGTTTATCAAGGGGTGTAAACGGGAAGGAGAGGTTAGTAAAAGGTAACCTGGTTTTAAACTGTTCAAGGGTAAAAAATTACCACTTAATTAAAGACAACATGGTTTGAGTGTATTGCAATTAGAGCGAGTGAGAGAGTGTATTGCAACTAGAGCAAGTGAGAGAGGGGGAGACCGCTTAGTTAAAGGCAGCGTGGTTTTTAAAGGGCTCAAGTGTATTGCAACTAGAGCGAATGAGAGAGAGGGAAACTGCGAGGGTGGGGGTTAGTGTGTGCAATATAGGGAGGATGGGGATGGATGGGGGTTTGCGAGAGAGAGAGAGAGAGAGAGAGAGAGAGAGAGAGAGAGAGAGAGAGAGGAGGTGGGATAATTTTACCATAACAAATGTTTGGGCAAGAAAACTTATAGTGGAATATAGATAGGTGGTAAGGATATCAACATCAAGAGAGGGTTAGGGGTTTTTTTCTTACATCAACAAGTTTTGGCAAAAAACTTTTAATGGTAAAGGCTAAAGGGTAGTTGGTGGTATGGGGGTTTTCTTTACATCATGAGATCAATGCAAAGAAGGGAGTACAATGAACCGAGCCAAAAAAAAAAAAGGGGAGAAAGAGATGGAAAAGGAAGCCAAGGTATGTCGAGGTATCTTGTTGGGGGAGGCCCAAAAAAAACTACGGAAAAAAGGAAATGGCCAAGTAGGGGTGGCCCAAATATGTGGAGTTATGGGCGTTTTCTTGCAAAACACAAAAATGGGTATTAGGGTATGGTAAAAGATAAAGGGAATGAGATGGCCTTCAATGTGGTTCTAAGGCTCTAGTTAGGATAGAGTTTAAATTAGGGCCATTAGTCCAACAAAGGGTGGGTTTGTCGAGATGTGCAAGGGTGGGGAAAAGGCTGCATGCTAGCTGGAGAGGTTTTTCAATGGTTAGGGTAGGATTAAGTTTCTGAGTTTCTGGTGAAAAAGGAAGTTTAAAGATAATGGGGAGAACGTTTTTGGGTTTTGGAGTTTTGCTCAAAAGAGAAGGTCTCTCCTGGTAAGAGATTGATTTTTATCTTCGGCGAGTGATTTCCTTCACGCACGATGGATTCTCCTTATAATGGGGTCCTTACAAATGTGCGCTTTTACCACAAAAAATTACAAGGGGTAAATCAGGCTCCATACTTAACAATCTCCCACTTGGAGACTGATCTCCAAACCAAACCTGTGACTTCTTTCCATCCTGGCTTCTTATCCTTGAATGCCGATTGAAGATGAGCAAAAGCTCAACTTCTCCTTGTTGACCACCTTTGTAAACATGTCTGCAGGATTTTCACTTGTATGCATCTTTCCTAGCTTTAGCTGTCCCTCTTCCAAAAGAGTGCGTATGAAGTGATATCTCACCTCGATGTGCTTTGTCCTTGAATGAAAGGCTGAGTTCTTCGCAAGATGGATAGCGCTTTGGCTATCACTGTACAAGACACAATTGTCTTGTTTGAATCCAAGCTCTTCTAAGAATTTATGAAGCCACATAATTTCTTTGCTTGCCTCCGTCATTGATACATACTCTGCTTCCGTGGTAGAAAGTGAGACCACTTTCTGCAGCTTTGAAGCCCAGCTTACTGCTGTGCTTCCAACCGTGAAGACATAGCCAATAGTGCTCCTTCGAGTATCTTTGTCACCTGCCATATCTGCATCAGCATACCCTTTTAGAAAAATATCAGTTCCTCCAAAATAGAAAACATTTTTTTTTGTCCTTTTTAGATACCTAAGTATCCACTTCACAGCTTGCTAGTGTTCTTGACTTGGGTTGTCCATGAACCTACTCACAACTCCCACTGCATGTGCAATATCTGGCCTTGTCCAAACCATAGTATACATTAGAGAACCTACCGCTGCAGCATATGTAACTTTATACATATAGACTATCTCCTCTCGTGTCTTTGGACACATGTCCTTCGTTAATTTAAAGTGACCAGCCAAAGGTGTAGAAACTGGTTTTGCATTTTGCATTGCAGACCTTTCTAGTACCTTCTTGATGTAATCCTCCTGAGATAGCTTTATTGTCTTTTTCGTCTTGTCCCTTGATATTTTCATACCAAGTATTCTCTTCGCAGCACCTAAATCTTTCATTGAAAAAGATTTAAACAGCTCATCTTTTAGGTCTTTGATGTCCTGCATGTTAGCACTTGCAATCAGCATGTCATCAACATACAACATTAGGATAATGAACTTCCCATCTCCCAAATTCTTCGTGTAGACGCAATGATCTGAGTTGCATCTTCTGAATCCATTATCTAACATCCATTGATCGAACTTCAAGTACCATTGTATTGATGCTTTCTTTAATCCATACAAGCTTTTATTTAATCTACAAACCATTTTCTCCTTACCTTTTACTTCATACCCCTTTGGTTGAAGCATGTAGATTTCCTCCTCTAAGTCAGCGTGAGGGAATGCCGTATTTACATCCATTTACTCGAGATTTAAATCATGAGAAGCCACAAGGCTTAAGACAAGCTTAATTGAGTTCATTTTTAGAACAAGAGAAAATATTTCATTGAAGTCAATACCTTTCTTTTGAGAAAACCCTTTTATCACAAGCCTAGACTTGTACTTTTTCTTCCCACCATCTTCTTCCTTCAGCTTGTACACCCATTTGTTTTGAAGTGCCCGCTTACCTTTAGGCAACTCAACCAACTCCTATGTTGGTTGTGATGTAGTGAGTCCATCTCCACTTGCATGTTTTTCATCCATTCTTCTTTGGATTCGTGTTGCATATCTTCTTCGTATGATTCCGACTCTCCAAAATCTGAGATCAAGAGATGGTTGAAGGAAGGAACAAACCTTTCTGGAGGTCTACTTGCTCTTGTAGATCTTCGGGGAATAAGTTCAGGCTTCTTATTTGGTTGACGTTGTTGCACATTGTCACCGTTTGCAGTCCTTGAGTCTTCACCGTCCTCAAGCTCCATGTACTCATCACCTATTTATTTTGTTTGTTTTCTTTCCAAGTAATCTTTGTACATATTTTGTTCATTAAAAATTACATCCATACTCCTTAAGATTTTACCATCTTCAGGATTCCATAGGCGATACCCAAAGTCACCTTCTCCATAGCCAATGAAGAAACACTTTTTGGACTTTGCATCTAGCTTTGATCTTAGGTTTCTATCTATGTGCATGAAAGCCTCACACCCAAACACTTTGAGAAATGCATAATTCACCGATTTACCTGTCCATGCCTCTTCTGGAACTCCCCCATCCAATGCCGTTGAGGGTGATCGGTTGATTAAGTACACAAACATACTTACAGCTTCCGCCCAAAGCTCAAGCGGTAGGCCTGCATGTAGCCGCATGCTTCGTGCTCGCTCCATGATTGTCCTGTTCATCCTTTCCGAAATCCCATTTTTGTTGAGGTGTCCTTGGGGTTGTCCTTTGTCTCCGAATTCCATTACTAGCACAGAAGCTTTCAAAAGCTTGGCTGCAATATTTGCCTCCATTGTCGGATCTGAGGTATTTAACATTGGTACTTGTTTCATTCTCCACAAAGGCTTTCCACCTTTAAAATATGAAAAATACATCAGATTTATTCTTCATGACCTAAACCCATGTTTTTCTAGTCGCATCGTCTATGAATGTTACATAGTACAATGAGCCACCAAGTACAATGTTACATAGTACAATGAGCCACCAAGTGATGGTGTACTTGCAGGACCCCAAACATCAGAATGAACCAACTCAAGTTTTTTATTTTTTCTTTCATTTCTTGATTTTTGAAAATTTACTCTCTTTTGTTTACCATAAACAGAATCTTCACAGAACTCTAAGTCCACTTCTTTCAGACCTGGTAGAAGCTTCTTTGTTTGAAGGATTTGCATTCCTTTGGCACTCATATGCCCAAGCCGGTAGTGCCACACCACAATGTCAACTTCTGTAGTTGCTGCACAAGCTGAAGGTTGCATGCTGATAGTACACAAGTAAAGTGTACCGACCTTTTCTTCCTTGGCAACCACCAAGATCACTTTGAGATCTTCCATCATTTGTTTCCGAATGCAATGTTGTGACCTTCATCGTCCAACCGTCCTGTAGAGATCAAGTTTTTCCGAAGAGAAGGAACATGCCTAACATCTTTAAGCTTCCATTCATTTTCATTAGCAGTTTTGACAAAAACTGTACCTTTGCCGACAATCTCACAAGCTTCATCATCTACCAAGTATACATACCCAAAATTACCTTTGGTGTAATCTTGAAAATGTTGCTTGTGTGGTGTCGCATGGAATGAAGCCCCGGAATCTACTATCCATAAATTAGACACATTGTCTAATGAGAGAATTAGAGCATCTTGCTCTACTTTACCTACCACATTGGCCTCCGATGTTGGTTTGTTGTCTTGAGACTCAGTTTCCTTCTTCTTCTTTAACTAGCAATCCTTCTTGACATGGCCCTTCTTGTCGTAGTTCAACATTCAAGAACTGACTTTGTGTGTGACTTGCTCCATCTTGAGCGATCATGACCCTTTTGGTTTTTGAACCTCTCCTTAGGCCTTCCTCTTGTTTCCACTGACAGTGCAGCACTTGATGATTCTCCCGTGCTTCTCCTTTTTATTTCCTCGCTTAGGAGAACACCCACAACATCATCAAACTTAAGAGTATTTGTGCCAGAAATAGAATTACTTACAGCCATCACAAGGCTGTCCCAACTATCCGGTCGAGATGATAGTATAAGGAGAGCTCGCACTTCGTTATCGAAATTGATTTTCACAGATCAAAGTTGACTTATGTTTGTGTTAAAGTCATTTAGGTGTTCTGCAATTGAACCATTCTCTGCCATCTTTAGATTGAACAAGCACTTCATAAGAAATGCCTTATTGGATGCCGATGGTTTCTCGTAGAAGTCGTCAAGTGACTTCATCAAGTCCTCCGTGGTCTTCATCTCCGAAACGTTGAAGGCCACCGTTGACGCCAAGCTTAACCGGATTGTTCCCAGTGCCTTTCGATCAAGGACAATCCATGCTTCATCTGCCATCATTGCGGGCTTCTTTGCAAGACCGCCTAGTGGAAAATAGAGGTCCTTCTGGTAGAGATAGTTTTCAATCTGCATCTTCCAATGTTGGCAGTTTTTGCTGTTGAGCTTCTCAATCTTGAGCTTCAGGCTTCCTCCGCTATAACTCCCACTCAATTCAAGGAATCCTCTCCTTGAGATAATTTACTACGAGCAAACCTTGCTCTGATACCAGTTGTTAGGAAATATGACGTAGCTAAATAGATATTTGAGTAGATTACTTAATGGAGAGAGATAGATTTCACACACACGAGATTATAGAGTAGAGAGAGAGAGATAGTACACATGGTATACGTGGTTCACCCAATGTGGGCTACGTCCACGGGAAAGCAGCCACTCAATGGCTTTAGTACTTCAAAAGAAGAAGTAGTTTACAAAGGGATTATACCCTTAATAGAGCTCCCGCCTTGCTTCACTCTCACCACCTCACACTCACCTTGTTGCATCAACTTCACACTATGAAATGTGTGTCGAAATGGCCTCGTTTTATAGGCCAAAAGGGCTACCCTCTCTCATGAGAGGCAGCCATGTGTAGCTGCCCTTGTGTAGATAAGTCCAAATCGGACCCTCCAATCCGCCCATGTGTGGCCGCCCTTGAGAAGACAAGTCCACTTTTGAATTCGGCCACCGACCACCGGCTATTGACTTCCGACCACCAGCCACTGCCTATTGACTACCGGCCATCGGCCAACTGACTGGTCATTAGGAAATATGACGTAGCTAAATAGATATTTGAGTAGATTACTTAATCGAGAGAGATAAATTTCACACACACAAATTGTAGAGTAGAGTAGAGTAGAGAGAGAGAGAGAGAGAGAGAGAGAGAGAGAGAGAGAGAGAGAGAGAGAGTACACGTGATATACGTGGTTCACCCAATGTGGGCTATGTCCACGGGAAAGCAACCACTTAATGGCTTTAGTACTTCAAAAGAAGAAGTAGTTTACAAAGGGATTATACCCTTAATAGAGCTCCCGCCTTGCTTCACTCTCACCACCTCACACTCACCTTGTTGCATCAATTTCACACTATGAAATGTGTCTAGAAATGGCCTCCTTTTATAGGCCAAAAGGGCTACCCTCTCTCATGAGAGGCAGCCATGTGTAGCCGCCCTTGTGTAGATAAGTCCAAATCGGACCCTCCAATCCGCCCATGTGTGGCCGCCCTTGAGAAGACAAGTCCACTTTTGAATTTGGCCACCGGCCTCGGCTATTGACTTCCGACCACTGGCCACTGGCCATTGACTACCAGCCACCGACCAACCGACCGATCGTTTTCCGACCACTTTTTGGCCGCCGTTCGGCCATAATATTCCGACGAAAAGGAATATTCCGGCGAATATTCCCCCAAAGTTGCCCCTGATTTTTGGCCGTAAAATTTTTGGCTTCCGGCGAGCGCTTTTTATTTCAGGCGAGTGATTTTCCTTCATGCACGATGGCTTCTCCTCATAATGGGGTCCTTACAAATGTGCGCTTTTACCACAAAAAATTACAAGGGGTAAATCAGGCTCCATACTTAACATAATCAACAAATCATCTACATATACAACGACGATCAGAAATACATCACCCTCATGCTTGAGATACAAAGTGCTTTTAGTTGGACTGTCACAAAAGCCTTTTAACCAAATGAGTGCCAGCTTTCTCATACCAAGTACGAGGCGATTGCTTCAACCCATACAAAGCTTTCTTACATTTGCACACTTGATTTTCTTGTCCTTTCTTGACAAAACCGTGAGGCTGCCTTACATAAACTTCCTCAAATATATCACCATTCAAAAAAGCAGTAACAATGTCTGATTGATGTACATTCCTTCCAAAATGAGTTGCCAATGCTCATAAAAACAAACAGTAGTCATACGACAAGTGGGAGCAAAGGTCTTTTCATAATCAATGCCTTTTTGCTGATAGATGTGGCTGAATGTCCCAATCGATCGGACAACGACATGCGTGTGTGCAAGGTATTCTCATGTCGACCATGCATGATTGGCCAGGATCTGGTGAGTGTTCATGTAAGTATTATGAAACCCTCACATATGTGCATTACATACTTGGTTCTTGGTCAATGCTTGGTGATTTTTCTTTTCTCTTTTATGATTTTAAGGCTTGAGCTACTTGGACAATCATGCATGTCTGCTATGTGGTCTTCAACTCGATTTCTGTCACTATGATTACTTAGGTAAGATAGTTTACAAGGAGCATGGAAGATTTTTTCCGAAAGGACATGAGCTACATGGACCAAATATATGCAAACACGAGATGCACCCACTTAAGGCAAGTGATTGAAAGAACATTTGGAAAGAATAAAGAGATTTTATGCCACCCGACATGAAAAGACTCTCTATTTTTCATGACCTCCCATATTGAAGTGATTTACTTATCAATCATTTGCTTGACCCAATTATTTTAAAGAATGTGGGGGAGATTCTATGGGAGACCATTACTGGAAAAAGGGATAGCAAAGCCCAAAGAGATGACCTACATGCTGTGGGACGAGTGCCTTGAATTAAACCTCGGTTTTTGTGCTCTATTTGATCAATTACTATGCATATATAGGAATTACTAGTGTCACTAGTGGTGCATGATAACACTTAAATTACCTTGGGTTAAGTTAGGCTCCTTGAAAAGCATGACTTGGTTGGTCCTGAGATTGCTTGGCTTGGTACGCCTACATAATCTGTGCATTTTTTTGACTGATCATACTCATGGTTGCTAGGATGAAACGTAAACCTAATTCTTCCACTATCTACTTGATGATTAAATCTCAATTATCTTTTAGTACTGCACTTACTGTGACATGGGGGTTTGTTGTGTTGACATACCCTGTCTCAGTGGTTTTGAATAAGGAATTTTTTTGGATATTTTTTTGCTCTTACCTAGCTATTACTCCCCATGATGTTGTTTATAATACTTACACTCTAATTACAAGCTGATTTTGGTTACTTTAATTGGTCAGGTGTCCTTGGATCATTTACTTCCTTGGATGCTTTGAGAAACTCCTAATATGATACTTTTCTCACAGTGATAATGACTGTTTATTGGCTTGGGCCATGTCACATACTTACTAACACACTTGGCTCCCCCATGCTGCATACCTTGGTAATGGGATTTTCATAACATGACTAGGGATGAGCTTACTTTGGACTTAGACTGTTGCTCCTAGATAATAAAACTGATATTAGTTGTAAGTTCCGACTGATGTTGGTTGATAACATGCTAGCTCCTTAGCTCTTGATGCTTTCATCGATCGGTTTTTTATAGGAGTTATGGTCCTTTATTTATGAAACTAATGGAGCTATATGACCTAGAAGTACTTGGGGCATTTATTGGCTCAAAATGCCTAGCTGATATAGTACTATTTAAGATTTCCTACCCTATACTATACCTTATGGTGTATATAATTTAGGTTTTCTTTGTTCATCTACTCTCTTATGATCTCAGTTAAGTTATGATACCTGGCTATTGACCAGTTTGTCATACTAATGACTTGTTTACTAAAACCACCATAGGCCTATTTTTTTATTACAAAAACTACTTTAGATTGTAAGTAGTTCTAGTGAAAAAAGGCTGCTCAGAACTAATACCACTTGCTGGCTCGAAGTACCTGGCTGATTCTGGGCTGCTAGGTTTTTCTACTTGGTGATGTCTTGATGATTGGACATGTTAAACTGTTCACTTTAGCCCGTTTAGGCTGGAAAGGGGGTGTTTTCATCACAAATCTAGCTTATCATTGGCACATACTTTGAGGAATGTTGGTTCATAACTTACCTAATGCTTGGTTAATATTACCTTCTACTAACTAGCTTGTGCTAATGAATATTTAACTAGGAAGCATCTAACATTTGTAACGTAACTCCTAGTGACTGCCATTTGCATCTCTTTAGAGCAAGTAACAGCATGTCTGCTTTGAGCTTTGGGATCAAGGATTTTGATTCCAACCCCTTCGAGCAAGGGATCCTTTGCCAGTGCCTTTGCCTTCTCAACCCAAGCTACACGGGAATGTGACTCATGGCTCTCTAACAAGCAGTGAAGAACTCGATGGCATGTAGTTGGGCTAGCAACAAGGTCCGGGTATAGGTAGACCTCAAGGATATGAAGCTTAAGCAGGGCTAAGGCAACAATTTTGTGGGCGCACAACAATGGTTGACGAGCTAGGGCATTGTTACAACTAGCGAGGGATTAGATCGAAATGAGGGGCAAAATTGGGTATGTAGGGGCATTAGAGTGCATCTTAGTACTGACAGTGTGATCAAAGGTGGAGTACACTAGTAAAATGGCTAGCAACACTGGTTAGGAGATGGTAGAGGAGTAGAATTGCATTGTGATCTCTCTTAGGTCGCGAGCAACTAATTCTGGCAGCTATGGTGCCAATGCTTTGGTCTGCATGATGTTATTGTACGAAAAGAGTTTTTAGGTTTCTATTTTCTCTTTCATCTTGTACATTGAAGAAAATTAGAGCTCATGTATTTGTGTGATACACTTGGATGAGTTTATGTGAAGGTCCCAAAAGCATGCACCTTCATCCGAAGCAAGGAAGGCTCTCAAACTTGCTTGATGTGCTTGCTCCTAACAATTTTGTCAAGGAGGTATGCTGTGCTCAAGCTTAAAACTATACCTTTATGAAATCTTCTTTTTGCTTTGAATGACTCTTTTAACTCTTGAAGGAGGAAACAAAGGGTGTTTCTCAACATCAAGCCTTTGCTAGCAAATCTTCACCATAAGTGAATAATTGGGCAAAAGAGAATATACAAATAGTGCATTTGAGAGCACAGGATACTAGTAATTACCATAATTGATATGGAGATAGTGTCTACTAAGTAACTATTAGCGCATCATTCTTGTCTATAAGCTATATAAGCTATGCATGAACATTTTTATTTTTATTGCTAAAAAGGTCAAAGTTCTCTTAACAAAGATGAAAATTGGTTTGGCATTTTCTCTATTGTTACAAAATATCAACGGTAATTAATAATATAGAACTCCCTAGTAACTACCTTGAAGTGGAAGGCCTCATGATTTTATCACTCGTTTGTCTTGGAAATTGCTCCCTTCACCCTACTTAAACCCCCCTCTCTCCTTGCCTTCTTGAAACTCTTATCCCCTCTCAACCATTGATGATGAGCTCTCTATGAAGAGCAAAACATGTTTGGTCTATTGCCCATCTCTTCCTTGACATCCCCCATGCTTTTTTTTTAACGTGGTGTTATGCATGCTTGGCAAAAAAAGACATGATTTGAAAATTTTAAAATTATAGGAAGGAAACTATCACACTTTGAAAAAATAACAATATTTTGAAATTAGTGTGAATGTACAAAGGAAATGATCAAATTTTCATAAAATGATAATTTTGACAACCCGTATATATATTACGAAGGGGGTCAAGTTGACTATACAAGCACCATAGAAAGGGGGATATATGGGTACTTTAGAATTTGTAGATAGGGGGTTGGGTTAGTGCTATGGGGTTCATAGATACTAGGGTTTTTCCCATATGGTTGCATGCAGGTGACATCCCCCCCAAGTATAGATGAATCCCCCGGGTTCACATCGTGAGTTGTTTACCTCTCTCGAGTTTGTCCCTCATGGGAATACAATCACTTATGCCAGCAATGCTGCTTAGCAGTTCAAGGGAGTTGGAAAGATTGTGCTAATTACTACGAATGGCGATTCTTTCACACTTGTTGATTCACCTTATGTACCAAGAATAAAAAAGAGCCGTATGTCTGTATCTACACTTGCAAGGTTTGATCTTGTTGTCAAATTTGTGGAGGACCAATGTATAGTTCATGGTATCAAGTTTGGTGATGAAATAGTTGCATCTGGCATTTTGTGCCGTAGGTTGTATAAGCACATTTTGTATGATAAGTGTGAGAATAATTTTGTAATTGCAAGTGTGGATTCAAAGGCTATTTCAGATGCAAAACTTTGGCATGCACGTTTTGGGCATCTGAATTTTGCCTGTTTACTACTTTTGCAAAAATCTAATATGGTTGCTTTTTTGCTGCCTCTTGAATCACGTGAAGGCTCTATTTTTGGTAAGATGCAACGTTCAAAGTTTCCAAAGGATGGTTTAGTTGGGTATACATGCAGGTTGCAACTTGTGCACAGTGATGTTTGTGGGCCTATGCAAACTCCATCCTTGGACAATTACTTTACTTGGTGACTTTGATTGATGATTACTGCAGATATGCATGGGTGTATCCACTTAAAGCTAAGTCCACAGTATTCATGTGCTTCAAACAATTTTTGTCTATGGCTGAAAATGTCTCTAAATGTAATATTTAATGGTCTAGTAACTTGTGTGTAGCGGAAAATAACATACACATAGTGAGCATTTCATTTAGAATAGATTCCTAATGAGCATAGCAAGAGTGCTTGGATGGAGAGAGCAACAAAAGCATAACACCTAGTTAGATAGGCATGAACAATACTTCAAAAGAGAAATTAAGCTATTGACAACAGTTGAGGACCGCATTTATAAACATGGAGCCAGTTCCCCCTCCAAAAGGCTTTCTATTATAGGTTTCCCCCATCAAGGGAGACATTTCACAAAACAATACTTTGTGTTCCTTCAATAACTTGCTAGTGCAATGAAGATGGAAGCTTCAAGCATCAAGCTTACACTTGAAAAGCACAACCACAGTTCCCTCACAGTCTTAGACCCATGACCTCACACACCTTTGAAGATGGTGAGAGCTAGCGGGGTATGAGAGCAGATCTAGAAGAAGAAGAAGTATTCTTACAAGAGAAGTATTTCTCCTCTCATAATCACTCTTAATAGCTTAGCATAACTTAGTAATTAGCATGGTAGAGGAGATGCTCATGCATTGGAGCTTGGATCTTGGTTGGATTTGCATCACAAAGCCAAGAGTTGTTGGTGTAGGCCTCCCTTCTCACAAGCTTGGAGTAGATGATGAGATTTCCATTGAAGCTTGAGAAGGTGATAGTCTTATTTACTTCACACATGAGCTTGTGTGAGTGTGTGTGTGATAATGCCTTGCAAAAATCAGCCCCTCCCCCCCTCTCTCTCTCTCTCTCTCTCTCTCTCTCTCTCTCTCTCTCTCTCTCTCTCTCTCTCTCTCTCTCTCTATCACCCAAGTGTGGTAGATTGGTTATGCCGTTTCCCTTTGGAATAACAGGTCTTGAGTTCAACTCCTCGTCGTTGGCTAGATCTTTAAGGTCTCTTGGGATAGTTTCCTACGACGTTAAAACTCTCTTATTCTTATTCTCTTATTCTCTCTGTCTCTCTCTCGGTTGACCCCTCTTGCTATTTCCTCTTGCTGGCCGCTCATTGGCTCATGCCAAGCTTATCCAATAGGAAATTAGAAGCATAATTGCTAGCCTTGTGACATGTGTCCCCCTTTCCCCCTTTGTGAGAGGTTTAGGTATTTAAATGATTCTATTAAAATCTCATTGGACCTCTTAGTCTTCTGGCCAATAGGAATCAGGCAAGCCATTGGGCTGCTGAATGCTCATTGGACCCCTTGGTAGACTGTCTAGTAGTCTTCTAGAGAGCTTAATTTCCATTGGTTCTTTTATCAAGTGTTTTTAAATGAATTAAAATAAATTTACTCTAGCTTAATTCTCATTGGTCCACCTCTATGGCCATCCAATAGGATTTGAATGCACCTTGGGTGCAACTGGCCTAGGAGCCTGACATGTGTCCACTATGCCCTTTGTTAAAGGGAGCTTGGAAGAGTATGTGTGTGTGTTTCTCTCTCATCCCCTACAAAAATGGCTCGCCCCCTCCGTGATAGGGATGTGGGAAGACTTTTGAGTCTTCTCACAAGCATCCAAATTTCCCTAAGGCTTGACCATTGAGCATTTCATTCAATTTTGGAACCTAAGCTTTTTGGAAGTTTTAATGGGCTAAACCCTAAGGTCTTTGAAGCACCATTCATGCACATTGCTCTTTTGCAGATGGTCCCTCTTTGGATCCCTATTTTCCCTCCTTTGGATCCCTACTGAGATCGGTATGCCAGCCTTACCAATATTCTAGCCTTTTCTCCCCTAGTACTTCCCCATATTAAATGATTAGTTTAACATGAGGAAATCATTTAGGAGAATTAGATATTAGTTATTATGACATTACCTCTCTCTTGAAATCATAGTCATTCTTGACTATGAGGTAGAGACGATAAAGCCTAGTCATTAGTCTGTTTGGTTGCAGGTAGATGACCCCTATTTTACCCTATTACATCGTCTCAGAATGGATGACTAATCCATTTGGTGCTTGAGAGTGTCAGCTGCTGCCGCAAGCATGTCTGCACATTAGTCCATATCAATCTTCCATAGTAGTGTGACAAGCTCTACTTGGTGTTTGGGAGACGTCGTCTCCACAAAATTGATTCTAAGCATGCATACTCATTAACATGTGTGCACTATAAAGAAAAAGAGAGTCTTATAAGACACAAACTTTGTTCATTTAAACATATTTACATTTGATTACTCTAGGGAAGCATTCTAAGCATTGACAAGGTTTAGGTTATCCTTTAATTGTATGCCTTGCATCCATCTAGCATCTTCAAAAGGATAGTTCTTAAACTTAATAAGATACCGTCAAATAATCTAACCACTTCTCAATACCTTGTCTTCATGTCGGAGAATGGACTCGGGTTGCAGCACCTCTTCTTGGTCCTCAATCTCCAGTGGGTCTTCAATACTTGGTTCTTGAAGTGGCTCTCCTTTGTAAGGCTTTAGTAGGCTCACTTGGAAAGCATTGTGTATGAGCCAATGAATGGGCAACTTGAGTTGATAGGCCATCTCATTGATTGGTCTAAGAATCTGGAAGGGACCATAGTACCTTTTCGCTAACTTAGCATAGTACTTTTGGTGTCCCGTAGGAGTCTTGCCTATTGTGTGCCTTAATCAAGCCTTGAGAAATTTGCAGCACCCAATCATTTTGTTTAAAGGCTTGAGCTCTTCTATTCTTATTAGCAGCAACTTTTTTCCTTTTTTGTGAGATAGAGATAGCATCCTTAATCTTTTGGAAAGATTCTTGTACGTTTCAACTATACTCATCTGTAGCGAAGATCTTTTTGTGTACCTTAAGTAGTAGGGGACTTTTGGATCTTCCCTCAATTACGTTGAAAGGTGCTTTTCCGATGGAGGTATGTACAATGTTATTGTAGGCATACTCCAGCAACGATAAGTACTTTTCCCATTGGGGCGTTTGATCTACTTCTGTTACATAGGCTTTTAGTAGATATTGAATTGTTAGGTTAGCTATTTCATTTTGGCCATTCGTTTGTGGGTGATAGGCCGAAGAGAAGTTTTGCCTTGTCCCTAAATTCTCAAAGAGGCATTTCCAAAAATTATTGGTCATTCTAGGATCTCTATCCGACACTATGGAAATTGGCAAGCCGTGGTACTTGAAGATTTGCGAGATGAAGAGGGTTGCCATTTGATGGGCTTTGATAGTCTTTTTGACAGGTATGAAGTGTGCTTGTTTGCTAGGCATGTCCACTATCATCCATATTTATGTATTCCCATGGTTAGCCTTGGGAAATCCAAATATTATATCCATGGATATGCTCTCCCACGGTGAATAAGGGATTGGCAAAGGTTGAAGCAATCCAGGTTGCTTCCCTCTATCAAACTTCATCTTTTGGCATACCACACATTTTGAAACATACTCTTGTATGTTTGCTTTCATGGTAGGCCAATAGAAATATGTTTCTATCCCTTTTAGGGTAGACTGAATCCCTCTATGTCCCGCATAAGGAGGAGCATGAGATTCATACATTACTTTCTCATGTAGTGAGTTAGTAACGCATAGTCTATTGCCATAGAGAAGATAGCCATCTTGTAGGGTAAATGGTTATTCTTTCTTCCCTAGTGCAAGGGCTGAAATCACATCTCTAAAATTGGGATCAATAGTGTACTCATCTATCATTCAAATAGATCATTGTGAGTTGCTATTGGAACCCGCATTGACTCTTGGTCCTCTTGAGAGTGCATTAGCTACTTGATTATGCTTTCCAGCAAGGTGAGCAATATGAAAATGAAATTGCAAAAGGAAATTTTCCCACCTTATTTGTTTGTTGGAGAGCTTGGTCTGCATCATGAAGTACTTAAGGCTTTGGTGATCTGTCTGTAGAATGAAAGGAGTCCCCAATAAATAGTGCTTCCATGAGTCTAGAGCATGTAGAACTGCTAAGAGTTCTTTCTCATATATGCCTAGAGCTTTCTCAATAGGGTCCAGCCTTTGACTTTCATAGGCTATGGCGTGCCCTTCTTGGAGAAAAATAGCTCCAAGGCAATCACCGCAGGTGTTGCATTGGACCTCAAATGGCTTTGAGAGATCCGGTAGTGTAAGCATAGGTTGAGAGAGTAAGATTTTTGAAAGAATTGTTCTCCTTGGCAAACCATGCATACCTAACATTTTTCTTTGTTAGGTCATGTAATGGTCCCGTGATTTGTGAGAACTTTTCTATGAAGCATCTATACTATGCACAGATACCTATAAAGATTCTTAGTTCATGTAGATTCCTTGGATTAGACCATCCTTTTATTACCTCTAGCTTTGATGGATCCATTTGGATGCCATCTTGAGAGATAATGTGACCTAAATACTGAATCTCTTGTAAGAAACACTCACTTTTCTTTTGATTAATATAAAGTTTATTCTCTTGTAAAACTTGAAATATTACCTAGAGGTGTTGCTTATGTTCGTCTAATGAGTTAGAGTAGATGATTATATCATCAAAGACCACTCTAGTAAAGGTTGAGTGAGGCCTGAGTAGCTTCTCCATCAAGCGGTTAAATGTGCCTAGTGCATTGGTCAAACCAAAAGGCATGACAATATATTCATAAAGACGAAACATAGTGCGAAATGCGGTCTTTACAATGTCTTGATCAACTATCCTTATTTGATGGTAGCCACTTTTTAGGTCAATCCTATTGAAGTAGGTTAACCCTTGTAGCTTATCAAATAGGTCTTCTACCTGTGGAACGGGAAACCTATTTTTGATAGTGATCCTTTTTAGTGCTCCATAGTCGACACACATGCAATATGTGCTGTATTTCTTTTGCACTAATGACATTGGTGAACAAAATGGAGATGAGATAGGCCTAACCATGCCTTTATCAACCAACTCATGCACTTGCCGCATAATCTCCTCTTGTTGAACTTGAGAAACTTTATAAGGAGGTTTATTAGGAGGTGAGCTTCCTGGAAGAATTTCAAGTGCATGGTCGTCATCCCCTCGTTTGGGAGGTAGTTCACAAGGGATGTTGTCGATGAAAACATCTTGGAACCCTTGAGGAAATTGGATAACTCTAGTTCCTTTTTATTGTTTATATTTTCTTTTGCTAAAGCATTAGGTTCATTTTGAGAATCTTTAACAAAAATCATGTACACGGGAATAGAGCTCTTTATTGACTTATTGAAAGCTTGCTTATGTACAATGGGTATGGTGTTACCCAACTCCTTAGCATCTATGTACATATCTTTTTCCCTGAACCTAAAGTAGATTTTCCTTTCAAGGAATTTAACACTGGCAGCAATGCAATCAAACCATGGTGCCCCTAGGATTACATCCTTGTGCTTGAGAGGAGAGATAAACAAGTCCTCCTTGTCCACATAGCTTTGGACATGGAGCCTCAATTTCCCAATTAAGGGAGTGGCTGAGGCTTCTTGCCCCTTGAAAGCACCATCGACAGATAGGACATCTGCCATCTCATAGGCTTGGATGCCTAGCTTGGTGGCCAACTCTATGGATATGAAATTATGAGTAGAACCAGGGTCAAAGAGAATAAAAGCATCATGTTCTCTTACCTTTCCCCAAGCATGGCATAGTGGAGATCCTTTTGTGATGAGCATCCTCTTCTTGGATTTTGACCAAGGTAGCTCTAAGAGGCTCATTTCATGTATTCTTGTGGGGACAAGCACGATAAGCATGCCCTTGCTCCCTGCACTTGAAACAACGGTTATCTTTACGATAATGCTCTAGCTCTTCAGGAGAGAGTTTATTTTTGCCTTTATAAACTCCCTTCTCCTTAGCTTTGCTGTTGTTGGCGTTGCCTTTGGGAGACTTTTGGACATGGTCCTTCCCCTTAGGCTTGTTACTATTACGGTCCTTGTTCTCCGTGGGCTTAAGATTTCTCTTAGCCACTTGTTGAAAATTGATTTGTGAAGCCACCATGGTATGGTGTATGACTGCAGATATGGTGCATGGCTTTTGGGAGTTGACATACTCCGCCATATCTTCAGTTAAACCCGCACAAAAGTGTTGTTTTTGCTCTCCAAAATCCATCTTTTTGAAGACAGTGTCTTTGAGATGTAAATCTTAAAACTTGTATACATATTTGTGGATAGATTTGTAAGGAGAGAGCTTCAAGCTTCACCATTCGGTGAGTACTTTATCTTTGGCATCAGTAGCCAAAAATTGCTTCATGATGGAATCTCTTAAAGCTTTCCATGTTTGTGGAGCTTCACCGTTTGCTCGTAGGCTAGACCACCCTTGCCTGGCGGACTCTTGAAAATGCATAGCTACATGGCGTAGCTTAGAGGATTCCGTGAAGCCCTCATTTCCAAATGCCGCACCGAATTGTTGGATGAAGGCCATGAATTTGGCCATAGCACCAAAGGTGCCATCGTAGGTAAGGAAAGAGATTTTTTTTCCTCCCTTTTTGAACTTTTTGAGCTTGGACGACCTCTTCCATGTGGCATAGGATTTCCTATGGCCTCTTCTTTTAGGTGGTTCAAGAGCTGCACCATCACTTTCTTCAGAAGAGGAAGAGTATGAGGAGGATGGAGAAAAGAGTGACCTCCTCCTCGCCTTTTTCTTCCCTTGTTCCTCCTTGTCTACACCATCACTTTCTTCAAAAGAGGAAGAGGATGAAGAAGATGGAGAAGATGGTGACCTCTTTCTTGCCTTTTTTTCTCTTGTTTTCTCTTGTCCCTCTTTGAATTATGGTGTAGAGAAGTGTGCGATGGTGTTCTCCGTTTAGGGGGTGTTGGAGAGCATTTTGCCCGCCGTCTTTGTGGATCCCTCTCCGCCGAGGTGGCAGAAGACTCACTTCTTTCTCGTGGGGGCTCTACCGTTGAAACTTGAGTTCTCCTTTGGGAAGGATATGCTCGTCAAGTAGTAGATTTTTGAGCCCTCCGTACGGATCCTCTTCTTCTTCCCTTATCGGGGAGAGGCCTCTTTTGGAAGTCTCACAAGGAGGCTTCCTAGGTACTCTCTCTTCTTGGTGGGGAGTTTGGAGAATCCCATGAGTACGTAGTTGCCGTTGCACTTCACCTTGGAGGGAAGGATTGCCCATGGCTTGTTGAAGCCTAGTAACAAGGTAATTAACAATCATAGGGGCATCATTAGTAGCCTGTTCATTAGAAAAATCAAAGCTATCAACATTAATTTCACTCTCTTTACTATTGTCAGCCATTCTAACAAATTTTAGGTGTAACATTTTTAAGTGTACTTTGGCATTTCAAGCCCTAGTTGCTACTCCTCTTAACCCTTTAGAAAAGCACTAGTGGCTCGAATATCATTAATTGCAAGGAATAGAAGAGAGGATCTTTCACCACCAAAACAACAACAAATCTTGTCAAGCTTCTCATAGCTCAATAGTGGTTAAGCCGTAGGCAAGCCCCGTAGGCCTCCACTATTAAGACCATAGCTCTCAACGGTGATGCCCTGTTGTCTGCACGAAGCAGGCACACTGCAAGGCTAAAAAATCCCTATACTTAATTGCAGTTAATAATACCAACCATTCATAAGTAGCTTGAGAACCTCTTTTCTTGAGCAAGAAAACAGAAACCTTATTCTCTAATACCAATGTAACATTTAATGGTCTAGTAACTTGTGTGTAGCAGAAAATAACATAGACATAGTGAGCATTTCATTAAGAATAGATTCCTAATGAGCATAGCAAGAGTGCTTGGATGGAGAGAGCAACAAAAGCATAACACCTAGTTAGATAGGCATCAGAAACCTTGTTCTCTAATACCAATGTAACATTTAATGGTCTAGTAACTTGTGTGTAGCGGAAAATAACATAGACATAGTGAGCATTTCATTAAGAATAGATTCCTAATGAGCATAGCAAGGGTGCTTGGATGGAGAGAGCAACAAAAGCATAACACCTAGTTAGATAGGCATGAGCACTAATTAAAAAAGAGAGAGAAATTAAGCTATTGACAATAGTTGAGGACTAGATTTACATGGAGCCGGTCCCCCCTCCAAAAGGCTTTGTATTATAGGTTTCTCCCATCAAGGGAGACATTTTACAATACAATACTTTGTGTTCCTTCAATAAATTGCTAGTGCAATGAAGATGGAAGCTTCAAGCACCAAGCTTACACTTGAAAAGCACAACTACATTCCCTCATGGTCTCAGACCCAAGACCCAAGGAGTATTCTTACGAGAAAGACGCATTTCTCCTCACATAATCACCCTTAATAGGTTTGCATAGCTTAGTAATTAGCATGGTAGAGGAGATGGTCATGCATTGGATCTTGGCCCTTGGTTGTATTTGCATCACAAAGCCAAGAGTTGTTGGTGTAGGCCTCCCTTCTCACAAGCTTGGAGGAGATGATGAGCTTTCCATTAAAGCTTGAGAAGGAGATAGTCTTCTTTACTTCACACATGAGCTTGTGTGAGTGTGTGTGTGTGTGATAATGCCTTGCAAAAATCAGCCCCCCCCCCTCCCCCCCCCCCCCCCCTCTCTCTCTCTCTCTCTCTCTCTCTCTCTCTCTCTCTCTCTCTCTCTCGATTGACCCCTCTTGCTATTTCCTCTTGCTGGCCCCTCATTGGCTCATGCCAAGCTTAGCCAATAGTAAATTAGAAGCATAATTGCTAGCCTTGTGACATGTGTTCCCGTTTCCCCTTTTGTGAGAGCTTTAGGTATTTAAATAATTCAATTAAACTCTCATTGGGACTCTTAGTCTTCTGGCCAATAGAAATCATGCAAGCCATTGGGCTGCTGAATGCTCATTGGACCCCTTGGTAGACTGTCCAATAGTCTTCTAGAGAGATTAATTTATAATGGTTCTTTTATCAAGTGTTTTTAAATGAATTAAAATAAATTTACTCTAGCTTAATTCTCATTGGTCCACCTCTATGGCAATCCAATAATATTTGAATGCACCTTGGGTGCAATTGGCCTAGGAGAATGACATGTGTCCACTATGCCCTTTGTGTAAAGGGAGCTTGGAAGAGTGTGTGTGTGTGTGTGGTTCTCTCTCATCCCCTACAAAAATGGCTCGTCCCCTCCTTGATAGGGATGTGGGAAGACTTTGAGTCTTCCCACAAGCATCCAAATTTCCCTAAGGCTTGACCATTGAGCATTTCATTTAATTTTGGAACCTAAGATTTTTGGAAGTCTTAATGGGCTAAACCCTAAGGTCTTTGAAGCACCATTCATGCACATTTCTCTTTTGCAGATGGTCCCTCTTTGGATCCCTATTTTCCCTCCTTTGGATCCCTACTGAGATCGGTCTGCCAGCCTTACCAATATTCTAGCTTTTTCTCCCCTGGTACTTTCCCATATTAAATTATTAGTTTAACATGAGAAAATCATTTAGGAGAATTAGATATTAGTTATTATGACATTATACTATGGTCACCCTTCATTCAGATCGAGGGGGGAGTATATGTCTCATGAGTTTTAATGTAATTTTTGGCTAACTGTGGGATTACACATCAACAATGATGTATACACCCCAAAAAAATGGTGTTACTGAAAGGAAAAGCAGGTTGCTTACAATTATGGCACGGTGTATGGTCAAGAGAAGCTTTTTCACATTTGTTTTGGCTTGAGACTATCATGTGTGCTATGCATGTACTTAACAAGTGTCCTACCAAAGCCTTGCAATCTATGACTCCTTCTGAAGCAGGGGATGATAAATAGCCATCTATTGATCACATGCACATTTTGGGTTGTTTAACTTATGCTTTGGTGCCATAAATTTAGTGCAGAAAATTGGATGATATGGTCTTAAAATGCATTTTTGTTGGTTACAGTACTGAAAGCAAAGGTTACAAGTATACCATCTACAAAAGAATTGTATCTTGGTTGCACGAGATGTTGTGTTTGTAGAAGATTCTGTTAAGCCTTTGTTATCATGTACTAGAGGCGGTAATATAAGCTCACAAGGCATTTATGACACTTTGTTGCCTCTTTTTAATGGTGGAAACATGAAAGTAGATTCTAATGAGGAAAATGTACAGTCTATAGGGATTTTCAGTCTATAGGGGTTTTTGAAAATGTTAGTAAGTAGCCTATTACTAATGAAGATTTCCATGATGTACTTGTTGTGGAAAGGGCTAAGAATGAGGAGCCTATAAGTATGCCAAAATGGTTGGTGCATACTTTACGTGATAGAAAATTGGATGTGCGTATGTCTACTCATTCTCGTTCAAGTTCTTGCCATGTATCTTATGTGTCAACTTGGTATGCATTGGTTGTTTCTATTTTGTGTGATGAGGAGAAACCTCTTTCCTTTGATGAAGCATATAGTTCAAAAAATTGGATGGTTGCCAACCATGCAATCAAAATATGATGCAATTATAGAAAATGACACATGGACTTTATGTGATTGCGTCCTTGCAAAAAGGCAATTGGTATAAAAAGCAGGTTTACAAGTTGAAATGTAAGCTAGATGTTGAGATTGATTGCTACAAGGCTAGACTTGTTGCAAAAGGTTATGCACACTATCCATAAGATTTGAAGCTCTTCTACAAGTGGTGCCAGATAGACATCCATGCTCTTTGCTTTATGCTTCCCTGACCAATGACAACAACAAATGGCCCTTCTTGATAGCCAACCATGCAATCAAAATATGATGCACTTGTAGAAAATGACACATGGACTTTATGTGATTGCGTCCTTGCAAAAAGGCAATTGGTACAAAGCAGGTTTACAAGTTGAAACGTAAGCCGGATGGTGAGATTGATCGCTACAACGCTAGACTTGTTGCAAAAGGTTATGCACACTATCCATAAGATTTGAAGCTCTTCTACAAGTGGTGCGAGATAGACATCCATGCTCTTTTCTTTATGCTTCCCTGACCAATGACAACAAAAAATGGACCTTCTTGATAGCTAACCCTGCCCACCCTTGCACGATTTGCCCGAATTTGCTGCCCACTGCCCGACCTTGTAAGAGCTTCTTTCCACGGACTCATCTTCTAAGGCTTTGAAGCTTCCCAAACCACATAAGGGGCTAGTCCCACAAAGGGAACCTTGAGCACCTAGCCAAGGTCTCAAATCTAAAAAATTTCAAAGCCTCAAACACGGGATTTCAAAGGCGGCCATCAAACTAGCACTGAGCATTCAAAAGAGGATCACTCCACATCAGCTTGGCTAGATATCACTCCACATCAGCTCTAGATATCAAATCAAAGCAAAGAAGCATTATTTCTTTGTGAAGAGGAGCTTCACCCCGGTGAAGAGGAGCCTCACAAAGGAAGGGATCTCTCTCTCTCTCTCTCTCTCTCTCTCTCTCTCTCTCTCCCCCTACAATTAAACTCTAAAAACATTGCAACCAAGCACAACAACTTGCCAATAAAATTTTTCAAGGGCTATTTGTGCTCGTGTAAAGTGGTAGACACTGGCTACGATAGTCTCCTAAGATAAGACCCCTCTATTAGCACAATGGGAGGAAAGGGAATATAAAAACTCAACGGGGAGGGGTTTCATACTTGGAAAACAAAATTAAGAGGATACCTTATGAAAAAATGTTTATGATCTATCATCAGCACTGCCTTAGAGCAACAAGCCAAACCCGATGGAGTGCAAACTAGGGAAACTACACTCATAGCAAGCATAGAATTTGGCCAAAGACGAACAAGCGTTAGGAATCATCATCACCTCCTTGCATGACAACTATGTGCATTTCATAGATGAATGTAAGCATGCACATGATGACTGGCATGTCCTAGAAAGTAATTTTGGAGCCAGGCCTAAAAGAAGTAAAGTTAGTCTCAAAAGACAACTTTACAAAATCATTATGACTGAAGGGGAGGACATTGCTAGCCTAATAAATAGGCTTAAGAGCATTGTCACACAACTCACTTACATCCAAGTCAAAGTACCAAAAGACGACAAAGTGGCCATACTATTAAGTGCACTTCCACCTTCTTATGACCACTTAATTGCAATTCTTGAAGAAAAAGACCGGCTCCACCTTTCCAAGATGTCATCAACTCAATCCAAGCAGAAGAAAGAAAGCAAAAAGGTTCATTAAACTCATCAAGAGGGTCTTTTATCACAACATCCTCAAGGGGAAGATATTCGCCATCAACATCATCAACTGGAAGAAAGTATTATGAATGTGAAAGAATGGGACATGTAGCGATAGACTGCTACACAAAAAAACCTTGCAACAAATGCGATAAGAAGGGACATCCTTCTTTTCGATGCTACTCAAATGGAAGCTATAGAAGCAACAACAGACACTACGAAGGAAAGAGACCTAACAAAGGATCATCTCACATGGTAGAAGACAAAGAAGACAAAGGTGAGAACAACCTTGTCTTTTATGAAGACGTACTTTGAAGATGCAGTCTCTCTAATTGTAGGGGAGGACTTTTATTTTCGTGTGTGGATATTATCATCCTGTGTGGATTTTGTTAGCATGTGTGGATATTACCATCCTGTGTGGATACCGACTTATCATCTTGTGTGGATATTGCATCTTCAGTACTTTATCATAGTCCAAACCTCAAGGGGGGGATTGTAAAGTGTGAGCTTTGTCCTAAAGTGTGAGTCAAAGAGAGAAGAGTGGAATTATCCCACATGCTGTGGAGAAAGGCTATAGAACTACTTAAATCTCATTTCATGAATGAATAAACACAACTCTATTTTGCACTACATGCTTGTATATGGTGAGCTTATGCTAAGCTAAGTCAATACTCAAGATTGTGTTTATGAGTCCAAGCTAATTTTATCTTGGAACCTAATTCACCTGAGTGATAATATTGTTACACACACACACACACACACACACACACACACTCACACACTTGCACTATGTTTGTCTTTCATCCACCCTAGCTAGCAGGATCCCATTCCCAACATACTTGATCCTTTAGTAGCATTTGTGCATGTCTAACTCGGGTGTGTCAATGTCCTCATCCTTTGCGGGGTTGCAATGGCACGCTAAAATAGGTGACTCAGTCCCCCCTCCACCACCAAAATAGGCATCCCAATAGGAACTCCCATCGCTGTGTCCATCATTTTGCTCACTCCCCCAAGAGGAATGCCACTATGTGCTGCTAGAAGACGTTCATTGACCACTTCTAGATTGACAATGAGGCTTGAGCAAAGTAGGAGTTGAATGGAATGGTGTGGGTACCTGTGATGAAAGGGGGTATGTATCTCTGATGGAAGGGGTTGGGGTCGGTAAGAAGGGAGTGTAGAAGAAGGTGCCATTGGTGCAAGGATTTGGATATATGGAGTCCCTCCCTAACTCTCCCATGGTGTGGTATGCTGTGAAAGACCATAGGCTACTAGCTATTGTAGAGTGTAGTGGCCAAAAAGTCCTGGTGTTGAATGTAGGTACTCCTCTTGTAAAGATAGTGCATGTTGTAGGTTCGGATATACCACTAGTGGAGGAGCCTGGGTAGATGGAACGAGGCCTCCATAGCCATAAAACAACCATGCATACAAATAATAGAAAGAAATCTACACCCATGCTTGCAAAAAAATCACTATAGATAAACCTAAATCCATTGCTTGGACTTACCTCCTCAAGAGTCAAGTCCACTGGAGGCAACATACACCCGGGATGGGGGCCCATTTGGGAAGTGAATCCACCAAAGGAAGAATGCGAGGGCTACTCCCTAGCGGGTGGTCTTTCATTTGAAATCTACAAATGATTAGTTGGTAAGTGTTAGTACCTATCCCCTCTCTAATCTCCATTTACTTAATCTACACACCTCTATATGTCTACACCCAATCTACACCTAATGCACATTGTTTCTCTACACCTATATTTAATCTACACACCTCTATATGTCTACCCCTAATAGACCTAGATTAGGTGTAGAGAGAACAAAGGTACAACGTATATACATGCATACACATATACTATTAGACTAAGTAGGGTCTAGTATTGCTGATAGTCTAGTGACAACTCTTTAGATATCATCACAATCTCAATCATAATAAAACCAAGGGTTCGTTGCAGTTATCCATACATGAGAGGATCAAGGACCGCAATGCCATGATTAAAAAGGGACTATCCCCTAGAGGAAGCGTTCAACCATCGAGTGCTATGCTTCCTTAATTTGTACATACATACATGCATATGCACACACACACTTGAATAGATACATATACACATGCATATATACAGACACTCGCATAGACACATATATATGGAGCATCTATACACTTATAATTAAATACATAGAACTAGACCATACTATTTGACCTAAGTAGCGGCTAGTAGTGCCAATAGTCTAATGGCACCTCTTTAGATATCATAACAATCTCAATTGTGGTATAACCAAGGGTACGTTGAAGTAATCCATACATGAGTGGATCAACAAATGCAATACCATAATTAAAAAGGGATTATATCCTAAAGGAATCATTCAACCAATGAGTGCTATGCTCTTGTACTTACTGCCTACATACATGCGCACACACACAGACACACACTCATATAGATACATATATACATGCATACATATATTCATACACACACACACACACACACTATTTTTGTCTCTCTCACCACCTAATCTTTCCTAATCTATATGCCCCTATCTACACCTTAAAATAACCTAATCGATACTTTTCTACCTAATTGTAGTAGATAGAAATGGCATAGAAAGAGAGGTAAAATAGGTGTAGACTATGTGCAAAGAGAGAGAGGTAGAGATACTTTTTTATCCATCTTTCTACATCTCTTTTTACACCTATTCTATACCTAATCTACACACCTCTACGTCTCTACCTAATCTAGGTAGAGAGAAAGGACATTCAAAAAGTGGTAGACTAGGTGTGGATTAAGTGTAGAGAGAGAAGTAGATAGATTTTTATCCACCTATCTACCGCTCTTTCTACATCTATTTTGCATAGAGAGGTATATTAGGTGTATACACACAAGCTCTATCACACACACACACACACACACACACACACACACACACACACACACACACACACACACACACACACACACACACACACACATCTATGTACGTACATACACACACTAACATAGATACGTATATACAAGCATTCATATATACACACAACCACATAGATATGTATATACATATGCATATACACATAAATTGTTAGAGTTAAGTAGGGGCTAGTAGTGCCAATAGTTTAGGGCACCTCTTTATATATCATCCCAATCTCAATCGTGGTAAAACGAAGGATACGTTGTAGACATCCATACATGAGTGGATCAAGGACCACAACACCACATTAAAAAATGGATTATACCAAAGACAAAGTGTTCAACCATTGAGTGCTATTCTCCCTTACTTAGTGCCCACACACACACACACACACACACACACACACACACACACACACACACACACACACACACACACACACACACACACACACACACACACACACACACACACACATATAGACATGCATACATACCTGCACACTCACATATGGAAGGATATACAAATATGTACTATCTCTCTCTTTCCATCTTACTCTCTCTACATTCTCTATCACTATCTCTCTCTATCTCTACCTACTCTATCTACCTTTCTCTCTCTCTCTCTCTCTCTCTCTCTCTCTCTCTCTCTCTCTTTCTCTCTCTCTCTCTCTCTCTCTCTCTCTCTCTCTCTCTCTCTCTCTCCCCCCCCCCTCTCTCTCTACTATCTCTCTGTACACTATCTCTCTATATTTCCCCCTCTAAACTCCTTATTTTTTTTCAAAACCATTGAGTTTCACTTACTTCTCCTAACCATTTAGCTATTTACACACACACACACACACACACACACACACACACACACACACACACACACACACACACACACACACACACACACACACACACACACACACACACACACACACACACACACACACACACACACACAATTACATGAGTCCTTTCACACACTTCACCGCTTAAATGGGACAGAAAAATCCTGGCTGGTTTTTTTTATAAAATTCCCTTTTTTTCTTCACCTCTACATCTCTATTAAACCACCCATTACATGATCACACAAGCAGCTCATAGTAATAACATGTGTTTGGACGCTCGGCCAAAGGTAAGTTATGGTTTGCCAAGACTACACCATACTCCCTGGTGCGTGGTGTACTGTTAAAGTATCCTCTGAGGGGCTGCGCATAACTGTGATACAAAAAAATCTTATGGTGTGGAAGAAACTAGGCTAGCAAGTATAACCGCTCCGAAAACCCCCGCTTCATTGAATGTTCTACATAATAATATTGTGGCCCTATGCCCATGGCTTCAGTTACCATCGCCAGACGGATATTGTTCCTAAAGTGCTCTTGATGCCGAAGGTCACACACGTCACTCTGTCCTGATATGTCCACCACTTAGTCTGGGTAACAAATGTTCCTAATTGCAGAAATAAATGACGCTCATAACGGAGTAGTGTGGTTCTCCTAGTAGACTCACTTGATTGCTGAAGATGTGCAGTTGCTATGGCTAAAACCTGATCTTGATTATAAGTCATAACATATAATGTGTATGACACACCTTATGAAAGAGTAAGCTGTTGGTTGTAAACTCCATGAAAGTTACTCAAGATTGATACTGTACACTCGGTTTTTTTTTTAAAACGCCCGTCTTTTATAGACCTACTTTGATTCTTGGACCAAATGGGTATGGGTACGAATTACCCAAACTAATGACTTCTCTCTTACGTTAACTCACCGCTTTGTGATTGGCGTATGTCTACTCTCGTAATTTTCCCAAGTGGATAAGCTTACTAATATAGTCTCATTTGATGTATGGGTCTTATGGGTAACTGGTTGTTTATGTCCACCCAGTGCTAAGGGCAATAACTCGTAAAGAATTATATGGACCGCATATCGACCTCGCGAAAGCATTACTATCTTCTGCCATATTGAAAGGGGTTTTGTTTGAGATATTTTTTTTGATATTCTTTTTTTTCATTGGGCATAAATATGTCTTTACCTATTATTTACCTTAAAAATGCATGACACTTTTGTAGCGTTTGAGTATTCCTCTGCAATGCTTTTTCTGTATTTTCCTGTCGCACGTTACCGTCTGCATACGGAGAGAGGGTTTGCAGGTGAGTGCTGTAGCGAGTGTGTCTTGACGCTGGATTTTCTCTTCCGGATCTTGTGTCGAGTGAAATCCCTGGAAATAGGGTCTTTAAGGGCGACCTCAATGCTGGGAAAACCTGGCCGAATCTGGGTCCCTTCTGCTAATGGAGTGGCATCATCATCTATAAAACCCTCTTAAGGTGAGTACTTTACTCACTTAGCATCGTGTTCTGTAACTTCTGCGTGTGCAGTCAAATCTGGTTTACGGTTGTGACTTCAACATGCCAAAAAATATTGAGAAGGTGGTGGTGGAATCATTTCCGTCTCCAAGTCTACAGGTTAACTATTTATTCGGCTCTCTTGAAGCCTTAAAAACACTATGAGCTGGATTGTTTGGCTAAAATGAAAGTGCTTTAATTAGATAAATTGTAATGTTTTAAGCACTGGTTAATTAGACTGTTTTTTTGATAAACTCTATGGTTTTGGGAAGTTGGTTTTAGCTGGTTTACTGGAAGAAATTGAGGAACTTTTCCTATTGCTAAGGGCTACTAGATCTCGAGACTAGCATGCTTTATGGTTTTAACTACTGAGTATTGGATGGCTTTATGACGAATGGGAGGTTGTGATTCTATATGGGTTGCTGATGCTGATTTTCATAAAATAACTGCTCAAAATTGATTATGTGTTGGATATTGAGGTACTGCAAGTTTTTGAAAAGTTTTGGAAGGTTAAAAAAACTTCAAGACATTCTTGATTGTGCCGGGCTGGTCTTATATGACTGTAAAAATACTTGGGTAATTAGTAAAATTCTTGGTTTGAGGTACTCTGGATAATTGGAAAGACTTTAGATCGAATGTGGCTCAATTTCGGGGTCTGTTTCACTAAATCTTCTGAGATAATTGTAAGCTCACTGTCATATTGAGTACTGGTTTCAGAGGTGTTGCCTTATCTTCAAAAGATTTGTAAATGTTAAATAGCATCACATACCCTATTGATGTAGTATTTTTTACATTTTTACTTGATCTCTTTTACCTTCTTACATCACCTACTTGTAAGATTGCTAAGAGTTTTTTGTGGCTCGCCACCTACTCAGTTTGTTGACTGGTTACTGCTTGCCTTGTTTTAGTTTGGACCCTCAACTATACAATAAACTAAGCTTGCCAGTACTTGCTCTTTCTTTACCTCATTTTAGTATGTAGGAAGATATTCGCCTACCCGCTTGATACGGCTAGAAGGAAAAGTTTTAAGGGTTGATGGTTTAATAGGTTCTCTCTAGTGTAAGAGATTTCGTCGACTTTGCTTTAGCTGGTCCCGGCTTTTTAACCTTACTTAAACTTTTCTCTGTCTACTTTTGTACTGGTTCTGTGTAATGCTTTTTTACTTAGACTTGCCTTTCGGTTGTTTTTCAGAATTGTAGCTCGGCGGCATACACTATCAAATACACATATATATATTCTTTTTCCTTACAAAAAAGACTTAAACTGCCATTTTTTCTTAATAAAAAGAAAGGGAAGGATTGAGTAGTTTATGGTAACATGGAATAAAATGTAGTTTGTAACAGGCTTTGCTAAAAGTATGTTGGACATGACATAAACTAAGAGACATAGGTATTTTTGATAATGGCAGTAAATATGATTGAACCTGCTGAAACTTCATAAAATAGGCTCTGGTTTGTATTAAAATTTGGGAATACTTAGATGGGAGCTTTTTCTATGGGATATATCAGCTTTTAAATACCTAAAACTTTCGTACAGTAAGAACTTTACAAAAGATTTTCTTTTTCTATATATCAAATTATAACAATTTTTTTTTCATTGGGACATGGATTGTGTAAAAAAAATAATCCAAACTCATGTTTCAAATTCCTCTAGGTTGGTATGCTGTTCCTGGACCTTAATGTGTAGTTCTGTTGTGGGTCGATTTGGCTTTTGCAAATATACTACTGCCTTTTGGGCTTTGAAAAGGAAACAAAATCAAGCTCTAACTTCTTTCATACATAACCATGCTGCCGTTTATCTTTTCAAGAGGTGTTTTATCCCTTAAAAAACAGATATCTGGTCTTGAGCTATCTTGTGCTTGCTCTTATGGGGTAAAATTCTCCCCGATTTGGTTAAAGAATGAGTTTGGGTTTTTTCTAAAAAAACTTAGGTTTTTGATAATCTCCTTAAAACTCTTTTAACTAAGGTTAGCAACGGAAAATTTTATAAAATAAATTTGGAACTAACTTGATATATAGTAGCTTTGTGGAAATCTCACTCTCCGAGTTAGATTGGCTAAAGACCAAGGACTCTTATTATGTTTTCCAAAAAACAAAATACATGTAGAGAACTGTTTGTTTTTTCATTGACTTCATGGTTTGACATACGGTTTGGCTTGATACCGCAAGGGCTCCTTGCCACTTGGTTTGCTAAGAGATGGATAATTAAGGTAAGTGATATACAAACTAGGGAAAGATTTGTATTCCGTGAACCCTAATGGGCATAAACTGTATCTGACCTAAATAAACATAAACAAGCTTGATATTTTTGAACTATAAATATAATTTTTTAAGGCTTCTTTTTATAAGCGTCATGTGGTGGAGCTTCATTTGAAAAGGTGGAAAACAACTGATAAAAATATTGATGGGGGAATAAAACACTTGGATTAGAAGGGGTTATGGCCTTCTAATCAAAATAATATTTTTACTAAAAACTTGGATTTTTAATAAGTGACAACATCTTTACTTTAAATCTATGGACTTAGCTTGGAAAGGTTAAAACTTTCTTTAAGATGGACATGGATAACAACTGGTATAGTCCATTGATACCTGTAAAACACATCCAAGGTTAACTGAATTGTTGTCTTGTTTGGATGGATGTAGGTAAGGACTCTATCTTATCTTGGAGGGTTTTTGTGACTTTGGCAAGGTGTCCTACTCTAGATGGAACACTCACTTATGATTTGGGAAGTTCTTTTACTATCTATGTACTGAAAGGGGATCTCTTTCTACAAACATTGTACTTAAACGATTCTAATACTGAATTGTTTTTGTACTTATCTGTTCTTTGTTCTATTGCCAGTTATCCTTTGAATGTAAAAGTTCAATTATGTCTTATTATCTAAGATTAAAATAGCTACACACACACACACACACACACACACACACACACACACACACACACACACACACACACACACACACACACACACACACACAATATTACCTACCTAATGAAACCCTAGCATATTTGGCACCTGGGATTCTATTGAAACATGCTTCCTATGGTATCCACCATGGGGCATGGCCCTTCTAAAAGCATAAGTGATACGTCGTGGTACTGCCTCGGGTTAACCCGGTCGTGAAGGCACTAGGTTAGTTTCTTCATACACTTTGTAGATGGCCACACCATCTCACCTTTGTTACTGCAATGTATTACCCTTAACCCTTAACCCTTACCCTTAACCTTTGTTACTGCAATGTATTACCCTTACCCTTAACCCTTAGCACACTGGCGGATGTTGCTTCCTTTGTTGCTTGGTAAGTGATTTGGTATACTCCCTACCACTGCTTAGGTTGGTTATGTGAATATAAAGGGGCTGAACTGTTGCGCAATGATATTGGACATTGTTTTGACTAGTAAGGAAGGTTGCCCCAACTGCATTCCATGACGTTACCGGTTCTGTTCCAGATTTTGGTTGAAATGCTGCATATCATTATTCACATAGGCAGTAGCGGTTTTTTATGGTGAAACAGGGCTTGGCCCAGCTACATATGGGCGGTAGATGATTTTTTCTGGCCCGACTAATTTCAACTACTGGTTATATTACTAAATTGTTGTGATAACGTATTACCAGGATCTCTTTTTTTCATTCACTTGAGGAATTGGTAACTTAAAAACATGATTTTCTTGGTTAGACTCATGGTCTAGCTTGATTTAGCAAGTGCACCTTGCCACCTAGGTTGGCCAAAATGAGGTGTAAGGTAAGTAACATATAAACTAGTGGATTTGGATTCCATGTACCATGATGGGCCTAAACTATACCCAACTTAAAACAATATTAACTAGCTTAAAGCTTGATTGGAACTATAAAATGATTTTTTTCTTTCATAAACTGCATATGATGGTGCTTTCATTGATCTAGAAAGATAAAGTGAGATAACAAATTGGGGGGATTCAGACACTTGGATTAGAAGGGGTGATGGGCTTCTAATCAGAATGATATAATTTTTTCTACTTAAAAACTTTGGGTTTTGGTTTTAAAAAAAAGAGTGAGAGAGAAAAACATTTGTCTACATAAATACTATGGACTTAGCTTGTAAAGTTTAAACAACTTTGTAAGATGGACATTGATAAAAACTGGTATAGTCCATTGATACCTATAAAACACATCCAAGGCTATTTTATTTGTTGTCTTGTTTGGATGGATGTAGGTAAGGACTCTATCTTATCTTGGAAAGTTTTTTTGGATTTGGCAAGCTTTCCTTCACTGTATTACACATTCACTTACTGTTGGGGAAGTTCTTTTGTTATTTGAATAATGGAATGAGGCCTCATTCTTACAAACATTGTACAAAAATAATTCTAAGACTGAGTTGTTTTTGTACTTATCATTTCCTTTTTTCTAAAGACAACTGTCTTTTGGATGTAAAAAGTTCAATTATGTCTTATTATTTAAGGTAAAACAGCCACACACACACACACACACACAAAATAATCATTAAACATAAACATGAAGCTTTCAAATTTTTTTCTCTCTCTACCTTACTTTAATCACACACTAGTCTTACTCTAATCATACTAATCACAAACTCATCTAAAACTGCTCCTCAATTCCTCTCTCTCTCTCTCTCTCTCTCTCTCTCTCTAATCACACATTGCAAGCAAGCAAAGCAACAAAAAAAATCAAAGTGCAAAGAAGACAAACAAATCGATTGGAAACAAAAGACAGAAAATACAAGAGGTGAGCATTTTGAAACAATGTGTGCATGCATGTGCGTATGTGCACGTTTCAAGCAATAGGGTAAGGGGTATGTGGAAAAAAATCACCTCTTTCTACTCTTCTCCTTGCGATCAAGATTTCCTAGATGGTAGAGCTTCCTTATTTTATTGCATCTAGGCTCCAACGGATGCCTGTTGAGAATGATCCTCCAGAATAGAGTTTATGTGTGTATGTGTGTGTGTGTGTGTGTGTGTGTGAGAGAGAGAGAGAGAGAGAGAGAGAGAGAGAGAGAGAGATAGATTTTATTATTGTCCTTGGAGGTCAAATATGAGCTATGGGACCAAAGTTACATGTGATGTAGTATGTGTGTGACTGATGAGTGACTGTCGATGCTCCAAAATTGTGGTGATGAGAGTCGTAATCATTAAGAAGAGAATGGGGTCTAGGAGAGCCTCTTTATTTGGCAGTTTAAGGGAGTCAAACCTCTAGTATTAAGAAAGTAATCAAAGGAAAACTTTTGAATTCAAAGAGGCAAAACGATTAGTTTATTTGAATTCAAATTTCCCTCCCAAAATGAAATTTAAAATCTAGTGGGAAAAACCATATCATGTAGCATATCTACAGAAAGAGCTCGGCGTGTAGATTGTAGATCTATAATCTCCGCTCTCTGAGCGGAGATTATATATAGAAGTTATGAAAGGCCAAAAATCATAAAGTTATCCACCCCCTTTTTTGAGGGGGAAAAGTGCATCCTTTGACTCTGTTACACCTCTCTTACACACCCACCATCCTTGCCCACATGTCATGCATCTACTTGTCAAAATATTAATCACCACCATAATCTCATGGAAAATAAAGAGGCCCTCCTAGAGCCCATCCTCTTCCTAATGTGGAGAGCCTACATTGTGGTTGGGAGAGGAAAGTGTGTAGGTCTAAGTCGTGGCTAAAAATGTGAGGGAAGAAATTTTGGATGTGACCAAAAGCTGAGCACTCTAGTGGAGAGAGAGAGAGAGAGAGAGAGAGAGAGAGAGAGAGAGAGAGAGAAGGAGAAGAAGAATAAGAAGAGTATTGTAATGTCGTATGAAACTATCCCAAGAGACCTTAAAGATCCATCCGATGAAGGAAGAGAGAGAGAGAGAGAGAGAGAGAGAGAGAGAGAGAGAGAGATAGAGGTATACTTATGTGGACTATGCATAACTATCCTGGCCATAGAGAGATTTTTGATATGTTGCATCCATTCTTCTTGCTCTTTACCATTTGAAGTTTCAAGATTTTCTCTAATGATATGAGTGTAGTGTCCACATCAGACCACAATGCATGTCCTACTTGTGGGCCATCATTGGTGACGGAGTGGTGGGATGCCTTGCTCAAGGTAATCTATCCAAAAACCATCGTTTCTTGCCCCAAAGTCATAACAAATACAAGTCTCCAACAAATGGGAAGACATCTCTAAAGTGCACAATGGAAAATTGGGCAAGCACTTGGAAAGAGCACTACAATAGTGATCCACCCCCATCTACTCCACCAAAAGATATGTCAAGGTATGCCATATTTCTAAGGCTTTCATATTGGAAGGACTTAACAATACACTCCATGTTGAGTCTCCAATGGGAAGAGTGTGCTTCATAAATCCCCATGGATCCTAACCAAAGATGAGATTGATCAAGTGAAGGGTTTCATTGCATCTATTCGCACACCAACAACATACATGAGGTCACTCAAGGGATCTTTCACAAAGGCAAAGAAAGGTGGAATCATTTAATTGTATGGGTTGAAGTCCCACAATTGGCACAAGATGTTACAGGTAATTCTTTCATTCAATCCTTATACCGTCCCTCGTTTCATTTAGATATTGTGTTTTATGTATAGATAAAACTATATTTTGTTTTAATCTTTTGACATTGTAGTTCATTTTTCCCATGAGAATGTGCACATGCCAGGACAAGAAAGTGAGGGAATCAATTTTCAAACTCAAGGAGTTAGTAAGGTACATCATATCTTTATTCAACTAAGCTTTTGTATATACAGTATATCCTTAACATGCACTTAGTGTACTCTTGTGTGTTATCTTGTAGATTTGTAAGCTCTAGAGACATTGAAATAGATTCCATCCCTGCTGCTCACCATGGAAATAGTGTGTACCATCGAGGATGCATTTCTTAGATCCGTTCTTGTAAGTTATTAGTCAAGTCCACCTATTGGTTCATGTGGTTGAGGAGATCAATATATGTAGAGTAGTCCATGCACGACTTTTTAGAGAGTTTTTTAAAGACTCTCAAAAATTTTGTGAGACTACGGGCCCGGTTAGAGGCATACATGGCCAAAGGATGGATCATGGAAGAGGCATTTGTTTATATTTTAGAGTATTTGGCATAAATTGATCCCTCTATGCCTCGCATGTGGTCAAATGAGGAGGATACAAGGATGACTTCACACTTGCAAGTGAAAAAGAAGAATTATTTAATATGGATATGGATCCACGTCAAGTGGTCAAAAACTTTTGCATCCTCAATGCAAAGGTTATGACCAAGTGGGTGGACTTGTGGACATTGGCAAAGGCAAGGTGATTGCAAGAGGGGGAAGCATGGAAGCAAGCTGATGGAGGCTGGAGGACACCCATGTTTCCTTCACACCTTGCATGTTTCCCAAATCTCATTAGTGGCGAGTGGATCCAAGAGATAATGACCGAAGCAAAGGCATGCGGAGAGAACATCACCGACAAATAATGGGAGTATGCACGAGGTTATGTACCAAAGGTAGAGTAATTATACACTTAAACCATATTGTATATATATATTTATTTTATCTTTGTAATTGACTGTATATTTTTTTTCTATTTTATAGTGCATGTCCTTTAACTCTATATGGCCAAAGGGTCGACACTTTTGTAAGGCACATTGACGAGCGTTGAACCAACATGGATTGTGACATCATAGAAAACTTTGACACAAATGGTGATGAAGGTAGGTATTGTAGGACTATTGAAAGGATATTAAAGGTCAATTTAGAACCTTTCATACCTTCATCTTTGAGTGCAAGTGGCTTGCAAATGTGTCTAGATGGCATGATAATGGGATCTACATGGTGGACTCTAGTGTGCATCACATAGGGAGGTATAACTTCTTAGTTTTGCAATGCAATTGTGAGTAGGTGAGTGCTAACCTTCTTTACCTTTATTTTCTTGTAACATAATAACAATGCCACTCAATTTGAACTTCTCTTCTACATGTCACCAATATCCCATCAATCTACCAACCAAATCTTTGGTTTGTAGTTCTGGTGACTCCTCGAGGGAGAACCATATTTTCCACTAATGAAGTGGCGACCATCTTTGAACCTCTCCCACCTACTACTTTGGTGGATGAGAAGGAGACACAGAAGAGTGAGATTGGTGATTCAAGTCCCACCTCTGTGAATGTTAGCGAGGAGGATGATTGCCATGATGATGATGATGAGATGGAAGATGAATAATTCAAAGATGATGAAGCCAACACATCCACAAACAATGATTCAGTTTCTCTCTTTGTATTTAGAAGCCATGGACTTAGATTTAGATGATGCTACTTGTAGAGATCTTTTGGAAGATGATTCATAAACATTTTGAAAAGTTTTGGTCGTGCCTCCTAGATATTTATCGCTCTCTCTCTCTCTCTCTCTCTCTAGTTTTATACAGCATGCTAATTTGTGTTAATCAAGTGGGTGAGATTAATTTAACGATAGAATATCTATCAAGTTTTTTTTGAAAAATAACACAAATGCTTTGTAAATTTTTTTCTGAAATTAGAAGGAAGTATTCAAGCTTTCATATTTTGGCCCCAAGGCATTCCGTGATAATGCTAGTGGTAATAATGGTGGTTGTAACCTCTCTCCCTTTCTCACATCCAATTTCAAACATATTTTTTACTTGTCGCTCTGAAAAGTTATGGGTGCAAATGAGTAGCCAATGTTTTGTGTTGTGTGCAGTGCGAGAGTTCTTCCACTATGCTAAAGATTGCTTTGAAGAAGAGATCCTTTATTGTGCTCCTTTCTCAACACCTCTTCATATAGCAAGAGAGCTCATCGCCACCATTGTATCAAGGCTTTTAGAATACGCAACGAATACAAAGATGCAGTTGCTTGGGTGAAATGCTTGCGGTGTTTAGGGGGAGAGTGTGAAGCTCTAGTGTTCCGTGCACGATACGTGTCTTACTTGCAGATCAACATCAGTGACAGAGCGGTCAAGTGTCTTGCACAACCTAATGTATCCAAACAACTATTGATTCACGTCCCAATACCATTTTTTGTCCTTTTTTTGAAAATAACAATCACGTTCTTTAAATTTTTTCACGAGAAAAATACAAAGAAGCACCCAAATTTGAATGTTTTAGCGCCAAAGTGGACTTCGATAATATAGGCGATAATAGTAGCAGGAATAAGCACGATAATGCAGGCGATAGTAGTAGTAGTAGTAGTAGTAGTAGTAGTAGTAGTAGTAGTAGTAGTAGTAGTAGTAGTAGTAGTAGTAGTAGTAGTAGTAGTAGTAGTAGTAGTAGTAGTAGTAGTAGTAGTAGTAGTGAGAATAAGCGCGATGATAAACATTTCAAATAGAATGGAAAAAGTGGAGTAAAAGGACAATGGATACTTTCTCAATTCAATTTAAAGCTCTCATATCTAAACGCTTCAATTAATTATACAGCCTTTTGTAAACAAAATCTCGTTACAAAAGGAATCATGATCAATTAAAGCTCAGTAGGAATAGAAAGTAATTGGAGAAATAATGACTTGAATCCAAAAGAAAGGTGTAGGGAATGGTGCAACAGTGACCACTCCCTATAATCACTGCGACCAAATGATGATCGACTGATGGACCATTCCTTATAATCATTGTGATTGCACCATTTCTCTAAGGATATCACCAGCACTCGCAGAATGGCTTTCCTAAGAACAAAAGGGCTTCATCAAAGGCAAAAGAATAATGGAAGTAGTTATTGTAATGTGGGAAGGGATTGAATATGCTGAGGAATCAGGGCAGGACTTTGTGTTTGTCAAAGTAGACTTCGATAAAACCTATGTGACAGGTTGGAATGGTCCTTTCTACTCGAATGTTTAGTAATGATGGGTTATGGCCCCAAGGTGGTAAAATTCATCCAGACTCTGCTGGGGAATGCCAAAGCCAGAGTGGCTCTCAATAATTCACTTTTTGACCTGTTCTCTCTTAATTGGTTTGTCAGACAAGGATGCCCTCTGGCACCCCTCTTATTTGCCACAACTGCTGACTTCCTCAACTGGCTAGTTAAAGCCAAAATGGCCGAAGGTACTATAAGGGGCATCTCCTTGCCTAATGGTAGACAACAATGTCTCTCACAGTTTGCAAACGACACCAATGACTTCTTGCACAACGATGATCAATCTCTCTATACGAGTTTTGGCAATGCCTAAAGGTCTTCTGTATGGCATCAAGTTCCAAAATCAACCACACTAAAACAAGTATCAGGGCTTCTCACTCCCCCCTCCCTAGCTGGATCACTGAGTAAGGATGCTCCATCCTTCAAGATGGAGTCATATTCACACTACTAGGCATACCATTTGGATTCAAAGTCACTATGAAGTAGAGATGGAATTGGGTCCTAGAAAAGCTCTCAGCCAAACTGAATTGATGGCTTGGATTTCAAGCCAACCTAGCAGAAGGGGTGCTAGTCATCAAACACTTCATATCCTGCTATGTATTATACTTCCTCTCCTGCTGGAGACCTCCCGATGATCACCTAAAGGACATCAATAGGGTTTGCAGGAACTTTCTTTGGACAGGAGACGCCCTCAAAAAGGGATAGCAAAAAGTGGGAATTCTGTTGTCTCCCCAAGGATCAAGGAGGACTAGGCCTCACCAACATAAATGACTGGGCTGACAAGCTGGCTTTTAAGCTTGTCCTTAGAGCCCTGGACCAACCTAAGGAAGAATGGGCCTCCCTTCTGTTTCGAAACCTGGATAAGTTCCAACTAAAAGGAAAGCAAGGGGTAACCAGTATCCCATGGATCACCCTTTTCTTTGGCCCACTCGAATCATCTGCAAAGGGTTCAGATCTCCTCAAATCGCTTTGGAAAGCCTGGAACAGATATAGAACCCTTCTGAGGATCAACTGGGACTCCAAGTCCAGCCTCCACCTTAGAGCCCAAGAATCACTATGGTGAACTTTTCCCCCTATCCTCCCACCCTCCCAAGATTAGGCTCGGACAGACCTTGGGAACTAACACTTCTCGATACAAGGAAGTCCTACTTCCCGAAAGAGCTGGAATGGTCCATGTCTTCCTTGCATGATCCCTCCCCCAAGGCCCTCTACTGGGGTAACGACAGCTCTCTTCATAATCCCCCTAGCCTGCCACCTAAGCTTCAGTTGCCCGTGCACACCACGCTCAATAAAAAATGGAATGTTGCTATGTCAAGGAAGTAGTGAATTTTCAAGTTCCGTAACATATGGAATAAAGGAATCCGGACAAAACACTCAGTCCTTCTTTGCTTATCCTTCACAAAGCACTCTGGACAGGATGCAGAATGAGGGCTGTTGGACTAGGCACTGGAACCTGCAGACAGCAACATGTGCCATCAAACTGAAGAGGACATCCCTCATCTTTTCATGAACTGTCCCGCCAATTCTACTATTCTGTCCCCTTTAATTAGTGCTTTGGGCTCCACCCCCGACTGAAAACAATTTCTTCTTGGTGATTCAGTTACAATTTTCTCAGTTATTTGGAACAGGATTAGAGGAGAATTCTTCTGGATAATTTGGCTTGAGAGGAATGAAAGCATCTTAAACAATGCTTACCAGACTAAAAGTCTGAGGATACTCCTTGCTCATTTTTCCTTGCAAGTTAACTAGCTCAAGCTTGATCATTGCAGGATCTATGAGGCCAATCGAAAAGTTCTAACTGACTGTATGGGGTGACTTCTTTAAATTATGGAACAGTATTCCCCCCCTTGTAATCCCCGGAGGAAAATCAGGTTGTAGCCTGCCCACATCTCACCAGAATTATGTAATCTTGTTTCTTTTCTAATACAACCATCCAGCACCTTTTATGGAAAAAATAAAAATAAAAAGTTCATCGCCATAAGTAGATCTTGTACCATAATTGGTTGCCCAATATGAAAAAGTGAAAATAGCACAATGGTTAGTCATTAATGGCACATGCAGTTTCTACTGTAGCGAGCGAGACAAAAAGAGAACTTTCAACTAATCAGAGAAGAGAGGACTGAAAGGGATTGGGTGTCAGCTTTACTTGGAGGACGCCAAAACTTGCAAGCCGGACAAAAACGCGGCTGCTGCCTGCTGGCGAGCATGCACCCCTGCGTCCTCCATCTACACCAGCAATACCTATTTAGTATTGAGCCGTGGAGTAGGAGGACACAGAATACTTATTACCCCTCCCTCCTCCTCTCTCTCTGTGTCCTTGAACGAGTCCTGCGCTGCGGACTCCTGACTCCTGAGTCCTCTGGGACTCTCTCTCTCTCTCTCTCTCTCTCTTAAAATAGCTTAACGTTATAATCGCGCAAATTACCAATTTCCAATCCAATCAGTCGCCCTCTACAGACGCTGTCCTCAAGTGATGCCACTACTCAGAAGCCTTACCGGCAGCCACGCTGTTATGGTGTAGGGAATGGCCCCGCAGTTGTAATAACGGGCGAGCACGAGAGCCATGGTGGGAGCACGTTATTACAGGAATGACCATTGTAGGACCATTCCTGTTCGTCATGTGTTAATGGACCGTGGGAATGGGGCTAGACCCTCACGACTAAGTAATGCACGAAATTGAATGTGGGGTGGTGAGGGGATCCATGGTTGGGAAGTCCACACACTAGATTTTATGCAATCGTAGTCGCAATAGTCCTATCAAAAACTAAACTCGGTCACAAATTGGACCCCCTAAACCCGGGCAATTCATGTTTCCTTACACCAGGTGTCCTGACAGCCGGAATTCCAAATTCCTCATCAAGACTTTGTTCAGAACCATCTGAATCCATGTCTACATGTGAAAAACCTGATGATGCAACAGCCATAAAGGGAGGTTCATCAACCTTTTCCTTTCCTTTTCGTGATACATTCCCTATACCTGTTGGTGGAGTAACCTGCGTACGTAGTCTACCATTCCATGGTTTCTCAACAAAGCTACGAGAAGAGGACTCTTGTGGTCCACTCAAAACCTGTGACTGTGGCCTCACATTTTGTACAACCACATCATCTTTTACATCAGTCCCAATAGTGCCATGTGCATTACTGTACCAGCTGCTCATCTCATTAAAGACTACATCTCTGCTCACTCGTAATTCTCGTATAGTAGGATTGTAGCACCTGTACCCCTTTTGTTCAAGGGAATATCCCACAAGAATACATTTCTCTGCTTTAGGATCCAATTTCCTACGCAACTCATCTGGTACATGCACGTAAGCTATGCAGCCAAACACTTTCAAGTGTGCCAAATCAGGCTTTGTACCTGTAAACTTTTCCTCAGGTGTTACATCATGCACCGCAGCTGTAGGTGTCCTGTTCATAATGTACACAGCTGTATTTATGGCTTCAGCCCAGAAATGATGAGACATGTTCTTCTCATTCATCAATGCACGTGCAACCTCTGCAATGTGCCTGTTTTTCCTTTCTGTGACCCCATTCTGTTGTGGAGTATATCTGCATGTAAACTGCCTGCGTATACCATGCATTCGTAAAAAATATGAAAAATCATTGGAGAAGTACTCTCCCCCTCCATCTGACCTCAATGTCTTGATTTGCATATCTGTCTCCTTCTCAATCATGACTTTGAAGTCTTGAAAGTGACCAAACACTTCACTTTTGTTACGCATGAAGTAGACCCATACTTTCCTTGTATGGTCATCAATGAAAGAGACATAATACCTGCAACCATGTATACTTGCAGTATCGGTTGGACCCCAAACATCTGTGTGCACCACCTCAAGTGGCTTTTTACATACATTGCGCTCATGTGGAAATGAGCCCTTTGACTGTTTTCCAAACTGGCATGCTGCACACACTTTATGCATACCATCCACCTTGAATTTGGGCAAACCTTTTACAATCTGTTTTGATTGCATGCTGCGCAATCTCTGCTCATTGACATGGCCAATGCGTTTGTGCCAAATGTCAACATCAGCCACAACACTTGTGCCCTGTGCAAATAATGCAGCTTTAACCTCAGGCATGTCTACATTCAGCGTAAACATTCTGCCCACACATTTGCCCTCTGTGATCAGCTTACAGCCATTCTGGAAATCTTCTACATAACAACCATTTGGATCGAAGCGACCCTGCAAACCCTGCTCAACCATTTGTCCAACAGAAATAAGATTCTTTGTAATGTTTGGGACATGAAGTACATCTGCTAAGTACTTTGATTTCCCACTCTTCGTATTTAGAGGTATATCCCCTACATGAGCAATGTGGTGAGCTGTGTCATCTCCTGTCTGCACATAGCCTGACACATCTGGTTTGCGCATATCTCTAAACCACTCTCCACGAGACGTCATGTGATTAGAGGCACCTGAATCCACATACCAAACATCATCTTGGGTGGAATTCTCTGCAGTCATTGTATTCATTACATGCTGCATAACAAACATGCGCTCGTTTTTGCTGTCATCTGCATCTCTGCTAGTAGATGCATAGTTGCCCTGTTCTCTCTTTCCACTTGCTTTTCCCTTTGGACAGTCACGTGACATGTGACCTCTTTCACCACAAGTCCAACATTCTCTGCTATCTGGAGTGTGTTGCTGCCTGCTTGATCCTGCACCACGACCTCTTTGACTCCCCCTGCCTTGAGACTGGTGTCCCCTGCCACCTGTATTGTTTTGATTTGATTGACCTTCCAGAAATTGGCCCCTACAACCCCTTGGGCCTCGACCACGACCTCTACCTCTACCTCTATTGGAGTTAGAATAAAAGGCCCGTTCAGAATTATTTCTGCCATGAGAAGAAGATGTGCCAAGGTTCTTCTCCTCAAGAATAAGCATAGAAATCAAATCTTGGAACACGGGGATGTCGTCTCTTGTATTCATGGAAGACCTAAAATGTAAATATTCATCTCCTAGACCATCCAAGCATGCACGGACAATGTCATCGTCTTTCACTGAGACTTTAATAGATCCAAGAGCCTCAATGATACTCTTGATCTTCAAGGCATAATCATTGATTGAGAGGTTATTCCTCTTAACTTGATTTTGCTCCGACTTTAGTTGAAGCTTCCTGGCTTTGGTGTTCACCTCGAACACTCTGCCTAAGTTTCTCCATGCAATGGCGGGGGTTTCAGCATCCTGTAGATAGCCCATCATGCCATCTATGATGCTCATAGAAAGCCAATACATCACTTTGCTCTGGCCTTGTTGCCAGTCCCTCAAAGCTTTCCTTTGTTCTGCTGTAGCATTTGCCTCGGGAATCTCTGGTTCCTTTTCATTGTCTCCTTCTACATAGTCCCAATAACCTTTTTCTTTTAGGAAATTTGTTATTCTGAACTTCCATGCAGGGTAGTTATTTTTCTCAAGCTTTTTAGTAACAATCTGACTGAAACCGTCAGACATCTTGAAGCACTAAGACAAAATAGCTGCAATCTGCAAAAACCTGCAAATCTGTTGAACCTGCTATCGTGGTACCTGTAACGCTTTCTACACTCAACGAGTGTCCACAATCAAGCATACATACA